>NW_027066468.1:0-18427 GCF_032884065.1 Artemia franciscana
GGTAGATTATTTGATTGTAATTATGCTTATTTTTAGTTTAACGGAATTCTTTACTTTTCCTTAAAAAACTTATTTTGTGGAAGCATTTTTTTAGTAAATTGTCAGTAATGAACAGAAATATATTGGGAGAAAAATATTTCCTTTAAATCTTATTTTTTAAAGAAACAATGAGACTGATGCCTATCAAAATTTGTGAAGGGCGGGACAAATTTTATCCATGAAAATTTAAAAAAAGATCATTTTGAAAATTTTTCCTGGTGTCCCAGTAATTACACTGTACTTTAGGGTTCTTTTTCCATTTCTTAAATGGAAATCTGATAAAATTGCACAAAAGTTTTCTTTTGTGTTTCAGGGTGTTCGGGGTATATATTTTCGGAGGGGGGGGGAGGGGTACACTGAATGTCATTTTATGTCTGAAATTCCTCTCACAAATTGAAGTTTGGTCTCCTAGTACTGCTTATTAAAACTGATAACCATAGAAAGAGTATAGGCTGATATCGCTTATATGTGCATGTAGTTTTGTAACCTTAAAGCTATGCTGAACAAATGGATATCTCAAAATTTTGATCCTCTCCTGATGTTTTAGGACTATTCGTTCGGTACGATCATCCCTGAGAAAAATCACATCTGTGATCTTTCTTCTGGTAAAAAATTAAAAATTGTACATTTTTGCAGATAAGAGCTTGAAACCTCTATAGAATGGGAAGTTATTCGTGCTTATTAGGTATTTCAGTTGCAAAGAAGAGAATTTGTAGAATTAATCGAGCATCGATTATATATTAGAAGTAAAAAGTAAAACCATTAAACAATTCCCAGAGGATATAGCCCACCCCCCTTACTCCCAACCGACTTCAGTCATCAATCTTTTATCGATTTAACCTATCTAGTTATATTACAAATCTTATTATGAAAAGCATCAAGTCCAATTTTCTTTTTCAATAACTTCTGTTTTCATTCAGAAAATTATATTTAATGTATGTTTTTCAATAACTCCATTTCTAATCCATTTGCTGATGTAGAGTGTCTATTCATATACAGTCCAATTTCAAAGGTAAACCTTGAAGTTGCCTTTGTTTTGAAATAGATGGCGTTGATGCATCCACTGTTGGGACCATTACATAATGTCCTAATTTGCATTAAAACGAAAAAATATAATGCAATATGTTTGCTATAATATTTTTCACCACAACTAATAAGATTTCAATATATTACTCTTATTTATGATAGATGTGTTATTCTACATAAGTTATAACTCTTGCTCTTTACACCTCCCAACGGCTTATTTCTTCGGATACGTTATAAAATTATGGAAAACCCCAAAATAACTGGGGGTTTTACTAGTCAAGTAAACTTTTTAAAGTTTGGGGATTTAAAGTAAAGTAGTTTAAAGTTGGCTGCTCTTCAAATCAGGATCTGAAATTACAAATTATTGATTTTCCACTCAATGCATAGCAGGTTCAAATTTACAAGTTTAAATTCTATCATCTAATTTAGTTTTTTTCCGAAACAAAAAACTTTGAAAAAAATTCGTTCCCTCTTTTGACAGGGTAATTATTTGACAATATGCGTAAACTGTTAGATTTTTTTCATACTAATCATCATTTTAGGTCAAATGCTTGTGAATTGGCTGTTGATTGAATTGGACGAAGTAAATTATCAAAGACGTTCCCTTGTGCAACTGGAAATTCGACAGCCTATTATTAATTTCTACACTATGCTTTTGCA
This sequence comes from Artemia franciscana, assembly GCF_032884065.1. NCBI lineage: Eukaryota > Metazoa > Arthropoda > Branchiopoda > Anostraca > Artemiidae > Artemia > Artemia franciscana. Next base: position 1,726 of record NW_027066468.1, read on the forward strand.
TGCTGGGGTTATGAGACCTGTTGAGGATGGTAACATCAACGGGGTGGATATGGATTTCGAGGTATGGAGCTTACTGGTTTCTCACGACCCCAAAATATCTAGTATCTAAAGGTAGCTTGGTTTAATTTTACTTTTATTACAAAAATGACGAAATATTATAGTTGCATTTAATGTGAAAACTTTTTTCTTTTTTTAATTCATTTTGTTTTTAGTTTTGACTGTGGAACAAGAAATTGAAATAAACCCCAAGAGGAATAGAAAACTTGGTGTGAGGTCAGCTTTGACCTTTTTTTCAGCGGTTGAAAAAATACCAACAAAATGGTGCCCTTAACAACCTAGAAATTACAATGCAAAATAGGCTCTTTAAAACTACGCAATGCCACTAAACTTTGGCTGCAGAACATTAAAACCGATTGATTCGTAGACAAAAGATAAAGCAGTTCGGGACAATGTATATAATAACCCGTTTTTCTATTTCTAGAACATGAAGAATAAAATAATTGAATATGAGAACGCTGATAACTGAGATCCAGGTTTTTCATTAGATCTCAATCATCAGAGTTGTAATTTTTCAAAATGTTGGGGGAGAGATGGGGGGCAAAGTTGGGGCCAATTTTTCACATCACATGTAATATCTTTTGAAGCATTACGTTGCATGCTTATTGATTCTAAACTTCAGTTAGTTTTACCAGTAAATTACGGAGTATGTGTGGTGGGACAAGTAGCTAACGCGGTTAAGTCTTTAGGATATCAGTGTCATCTCGTATTGGGTGACACTTGACATTTTTCTAAGCTTTGGAATAACACCATAATGGCAAGGATATACTAAAGAAAACTAACCTGTTTCTCTGGATGTATGAATTATACAGGCCTTAGTTATTACAAGATTATTAGTAGAAAATAAATTTCAGGTGGGAGGAGAGAGCAAACTAGGGCTGGAGGAGTCAGTTGCCCCCCCCCCTGGCCCATAGTAATTTACGCTTCTGTTAAACATTTAATATCTTTTGAAACATTATTCAGATAATTTTCACTATCACACGAAATTCTTACTTAATATTTATAAAGTTTACACAACAATAGCAACAAAGAACCATAGACAAAACAGTGAATAATATGTTACTTGACTACCACCGCCTGACACTCCCACCATCAACTCTAGAAACAATAACTAGGACAGGGCCAGGAATCCGCAACCCACCGTTATCTGAGCTGTTGCCTTCTTGGTGCTAATTCTACAGAAATATACTTCCACCATCTAATCTGTCAAATGGGGAGCAAGACCAACAAAGCTCCAGCCCAGCGTTCTGCAACCTGTGGAACCCATCTGACAATCGCCACGACGACCTGCAAAAAGGGAGGAAAACAGGTAAATCCCAAACCAAATCGACTCTCTCACATAACCTTCTACCCGCAAAGCGACTTCCTTGGCCACAGCAAATCAAAACAAATCCAAAATGCATCATCACCACCTCCACCTCTATAAATACTCAAGGTCTAAGGCTAGAGACTCGTGATTCTTCTTCCTGCAACCTGGAAAGAGGGAAAAAGAAAACAGGTTTTAATATGAAGCCAACCCAAACTTACCGCTTTCCAACAATAGCTCTGTCGAATTTTCGATCTCTCAACAATAAGACAGAAGATATGGAAGTTTTCTTAAGGAAACGCGACATTGACGTCATGTGCCTGACAGAAACATGGATTTTGTCTTCTGCTTTGGCCATTGTCGACTGGTACTCCTGTTACATTTCCCCACGCTGCAGCGCATCAGGTGAGCATATGACGCACGGTGGCGGTGTCGGTTTCTACTGCAAAGAAACCATACCTCACACGATCCTGGATGTCGCAGTGCCAAAGACCCATGACATCGAAGATTCAGGGCTGTGGGCACGACCAAAAGGCCTACCTCGTCAAGTGTCGTCACTGATATATGCCGCGGTATATTTCCTTCCAAGAGGACCATACCGGCGACAACTAGTGGAATATCTCCAACAAAGCTGCGACCTCATCAGAAATACTGGCATAAGTAAACCTTATGCCAGCTTTATGGGTAGTAAAGCCTTTTTAAAATAATCTGAAATAATTCTTTGGGGGTCCTTACCAGTGACTTTCCTTTCTACTGCAATTAGCAATGGGTGAAATATATTGCAGTCACTAAAAATTTACAATCTTACCTATTTTACCACTATTAAGTTGCAAAAATGGTGAACTAAATATTTACCATTGAATTTGCCACAAAAGTAATTTCTAGCTTCAAGAAATTCAATCATGCCTTTAGAACAAGGGATCCTAAGTTAGGTCAAAGTCTTGAAAATGTGCTTCTAGCATAAGTAATTTGTAAATAAAAATTTGTATCTTACTAAAAATGAGACAAAAAAAAATCCTACAGAAAAGAAACAAGACAGATTAATAAAGGAAGAAATACCATGGATGCCCATGAAATGTAAGATAGAAATGAACAAAACTTCAATTATGCATCTGTTTTCTTTAAACAGACAGGAGGAATAAACCTCCAAGCTTTGACAAATTCAATCTCACTTTTGGAACCAGGTATAAGACTAATTTCCAGGGAATGAAAACAGTAAATCCCTGGCTTTTCTATTGACACAGGCAGTAAAGGGAATAAAAACACATTTATTGTTCTGCCTATTTGTTCAACTTCTCTGTCTGTTCTACAAATTCTGTATTATATTGATTTGATAAAAAAAAAGGCAAAATGTCATAGATAAGATTTATTTGCAAAAAAGCCGGCAGGCCATAGCAAACACATGCAACTTTATACAAGCACCTAATTCCAAACAACTTAAAAAAGCAAACAAACTTGCAAACAACTTAAACAAGCAAACAAACTTTCAAACACTTTATGAATTCAGAAACACCCATAAATCAACTCTTACCAAGCTAACTCCTCAAACATGATTCCCTATGCTTAATCCCTAAACAAAGATTAAATAAAAAAAAACTAGTTTTTTAAACTGAAAGTAAGGAGCAATATTAAAACTTAAAATGAACAGAAATTACTCCGTATATGAAATGGGTTGTCCCCTCTGCAATCCCTCACTCTTTACGCTAAAGTTTTTAATTGTTTTAAAAAGTAGAATTGTGGCAAAGAATCAAACTTTAGCATAAAGAGCAAGGAATTGCAGAGGGGACAACCCATTTCATATACAGAGTAATTTCTGTTTGTTTTAAGTTTTAATATTGCTCCTTACTTTCAGTTTAAAAAACTAGTTTTTTTTATTTAATTTCTGAACATTTTTGAATTAATGCATTTTTGATTTTGGCTCTCCGCACATAAATTATTAAAATGAAATTTGCATATTATTTTTTTTTTGGCTAAACGGCTTTCTCTTAGTTTTGATCAGACAATTTTGAGAAATAAGGGGTGGGGAAGGAGGCCTAGTTGCCCTCCAATTTTTTGGCTACTTAAAAGGCAACTAGAACTTTTAATTTTTAACAAACGTTTTTATTAGTAAAAAATATACATAATTTAAGAATTAACTTACATAACAAACTTTTATACTCTTATATTTTTTTATTATGTATATGAGGGGGTGTGTCCCCTTGCTAATACCTTGCCTTTTATACTAAATCTTAAGTTTTGTCCCAATTCTTTGCATTATACGTGCATTATATCAAATACCTAGCCTAACCACCTCTATATATAAATATTAATTTAAATGTAATTGCATCATAGTTTGTTTCGCAAAAGAAACTAACTTTACTAATTGAGTGTGTTCTGAATAATACACACGAGTACCTAACAACCATATTGATGCATAGCTTAGATTTTTTGTTATGCATTGATGTATACAATTCTTCTCAATTCCTATTTTGATAGCAATACATGAGGGTTTGAGTTTCACATTATTTTGCATAATTGCATAGCCTACTAGTTTTGACCCTATTTTCCAATGTAGCGAGAAGTTAGGCCTACTTAAAAAAGAAAAAAATTGTATGCTGACCAATGGTCAACATTGCACAGCAAGTGATTACCTTAAAAATTACCTTAAATCGCCGCTTGGAGCGATATAAGGATTATCCATCCTTGTGATGCTCCATGAGAAAAAAAAGAATTCGTTTGGTGTAGATTGTGGCTGTTAGATTAGACTCTTGTGGAGGACTCTGCAGCTTCCCAATTGTAAAGGAACTCCTGGCAGAGCCATTCCCTATCAAGGTGGGACTCGAACATGTCAATTGAAGTAGCAGAAACTGTTTCTTCAGAGAGCTGGTTCCACATATTGATGATTCTTTGGCTGAAGAAGTGGCTTCTATGTCTACTCGTGGAACGCTGCATGGAGAGCTTCAAAGAATGTCCTCTAGTACCAGAATGCAAGGGCTGTGCAAAGAGACCGGGAAGGGTATTTTTAGAGAGGATTTTTTTGGTTAAAATAATGTCACCCCTTTTCCGTCGGTATGTCAGCGTTGGCAGCTTCAAACGACGTAGTCTTTCTTCGTATGGAAATTTATTCATGTTGGTAACCATCTTAGTGGCACGACGCTGGACATCCTCAAGCAACTTCCTATCTTTTTTGAAGAAAGGGGCTGCCAATGACATTCCAACCTCCAGGCGTGGACGTACAAGCGCCTTATATAACTTCATATAACTTATATATATATATATAACTTATATAACTTTATATAACTTTATATAACCTTATATAACTTTATATAACTTATATAACCCCCCCCCCAACTACCCCAAAAAGAGCGGATCCATTCTGGTTATTCAATCATGTATTAGGACTTGTGCTTATTTTTCCCACCAATTTTCATCCCAATCCCTTCACTCTAAGTGTTTTCCAAGATTTCAGATTCCCCCTCCCAACCCCCCAACCCCAATGTCACCAGATCCGGTCGGGATTTAAAATAACAGCTCCGAGACACGATATCCTTCCAAACATCAACTTTCATTAAGATTTGATCAACCGTTCGTAAGTTAAAAATACTTCTATTTTTCTATTTTTTCTGAATTAACAGGCCCCCTACTCCCCCCCCCCCAGATGGTCAATACCGGAAAAAGACTATTTCTAATTTAATCTGGTCCGGTCCCTGATATGCCTGCCAAATTTCATTGTCCTAACTTACCTGGAAGTGCCTAAAGTACCAAAACCGGGACCGACAGACAGACTGACAGATAGACTGACCAACTCTGCAATTGCTATATGTCACTTGGTTAATACCAAGTGCCATAAAAAAAGGCATCGAGTGGTATGTTCATTTTATTGGTAAGTCATTTACATGAACTGTCATATATTTTTTGAAAATTTGTCATTTTTAAGAGCTCAAAAAGTGCTTCAGTTTGAATGTATGGTAGAAGCAATTATTATATTTGTAAAGAGCATAAAAAAGGCATAGAGTGGTACTACCCTTTGTTTGTGAATATTCTGAACCGAACAGCAACAATCAGCTTCTTAATCAAATTATTTTTAGCACTAATTGCGTCTTCCATTGCTGTTGTGTTCAAAAATTGCTGCATAAATCGCTTAGTTGCTCGGCAAAATTTTGATGTTTCCATCTTAATCAATTGTAAGTCAGTTAGGGTAAGACAACTGGTACTGGGACACTTTGATCACTCTGCCTTAATCATCTTAATCATCGTAAGTCAGTTAGGGTAAGACAACTGGTACTGGGACACTTTGATCACTCTGCCTATTCTGGGACAGAAGCTTTGATTGGATTACAACATGTCCATTACTGGGACAAAAGAATTAATCTTGGACACCCAATGTATACATTTTTCTGGGTTGCTTCCAAAAAACCTGTTGTCTTTTGTCCCAGTATTGGACATGCTGCAATCCAACCAAAGATTCTGTCCAAAATAGGCAGAGTGATTTAAGTGTCCCAGTACTGGTCTTCTTACCCTATATGAACTGCCATAAATTTACCGCAAGCCTACTTTACGTATTTTTAGTTTCGTTGGAGGGGGATTTTAGAAAGCAAAAAAACGGATGCGCTTCTCTAATAATGACAAAGAAACAAAATGAGAATCTTGCTATATGCAGTAATACACACTTTAGAGCACTTGGAACGAAAGTTGACATTTACCAATGGGCCATCAGTCTCTGGAGTGATGGAGTGGCCCATTAATTGATGGAATAAGGCTAACTATGACACTAAAGAAAAAAAACACATGACATAAATACAAATAGGCAGCAAATAGGAGTTATTTACCTTCAAATGCTTGTGGAAGTTGGTCGTTGCATGTATGTGTCCCTTTACAGTTTTGTTGGGGCAAAACTTGCAGGATGCATTCACAGACCCCTCTTGGTCAATTTCCCCCTTCACAGTAAAGTACCTCCCTTGGAGTATAAATGGAAGCTGTTTGGCCATGCTGACTTTTCAGTTAGTTTGAGATTAAAGACGCTTATGACATGAAAGGTCCTGCTTCTTCTTTAAACATGCTGTCGGGAATTCGGTTTATTCACCACCATGTGTTCTCAGCAACTTGTTACGGTTTTTGATAATATATGTCTCTATTACGCAATGTTTTTTTGTACATTGCCAAAGCACACGCACACAAAAGTATTTGAAAAGTATTTGAAAAACAAGTACATTAAAAGTATCTTAAGTAATAAGTATTTCGTAATCTTACTTAAATATCAAGTAATAAGTACACCCTAGAGTTTTTACTTAAGTACAAGTACAAGTAATGGAAAATTTTACTTAAGTAGTACTTCAAGTAAAAGTACTTCAAGTAAGTGACAGCACTGGTACGAATAGACCGAAGATGGGCTCAAGGGGTAAAATGTTTTTGTCTTGGTGTCCTTGGCACTTTCAATTGTCCATTGAAATGACTTGCGGGCCTATGTCTTACTTTTCAGAACATCTAAAAAATGTGCTTTAATAGTTTCTCACCTTCCCTCCATGTAAATAGCAAAATAGCTAAGGATTTTCCACGATAAACTTCATTGGTCATTTGTCTAGCAACACACCTAGGCCATATCCAGGGATTAATTACCGGGTTTGAACACCCCCCCCCCATTTTTTTCAAGCCTGTAAAACAGTAAAACAATTTCAAATTAACCAATTTCTGATATGTTTTGTAAGGTTTTTTTGTAAACCCCCCCCCCAAAAAAAAAAACCTCCGAACGAAAACCTTAAATCTGCCATTGCAAAATACAGATGCTTCGGGTATCTAAAGAAATTATCTTTTTTTTACAGATATTTTTTTTTTTTTTTTTTAAATAAATTTTAGCCCTTTTCACAAAACATGTACCTCAAAATGAATCGTGTTAAAAAAGTAAATGAAAACTTATTGATGGTCTTATCGTTATTCTGTAAGACACCGGAGGTTTTTTTGCTTTTTAATAATTCTAAAAAATATTATTCATTAGCTTTCCACCTAGTCTTTATATAGACAGCATAATCACGGAGACTTTTCTCTAAAAAGTGTTATCGGTCGAACGTCTTGCGAATGCAAGTGCTTCTTTTCCTGCGCCGAATTGTTCTAATCTTTGCCAAAGAATGCTGAAAAGGGGTAAGGTTACCTTTAGCTACAATTTTTTTTTTAAACTACTTACAGAAAATATTCAGGGCTAAAGTAGCAGCTTATTTTTGCTATTTCAAAACCTTTCATTCGTATTAAAAAATTCAATTTGGGAAAAAGTGACCAGTTCTATTGAAGTTTTATTTTTTTCAGGTTAAGGGTAAAATACTTACTTTTTTCGACAGAAAGCAAGGGATATTTCATACTTTTATTTCTTTTTTCTTGTAGATTCGGTTTTGCTTTTCAGTTTTGTTTACTTTCTTTGTTCCCATTTTTGGATTTTCATTAAAATCTGGATCTAGTAAATTAAACTTAATTCAAGGTTATTTACATATTTATGTAATACCGGGACCCCAGCAGCTTTGCCGCCGGGCCCCGGTACTCGGCATGTGGCAGGCCTCTTTATCTGGATTCTCATTGCTGCTTGTCTTCTAACCGAAGACAGTTTGCTGTCTTAGCAAAAATATTTAATAATTAAAGCAAGTTCGCAGACAATTTGCTGTCTTTTCATAATATTTAAATCCCTTGTCAAAATAGAGAATAATCATTTGTAATAATTGCAAGTTTTCGTTTATTGGGCCTTCCTACTGACATGATATAACTGGTTGAGTTCAAACCAGTAAGCTTAATCACTTAGCGACTTGATTTTATATTTCTCAGGCACCGTAAATATTTTTACAGTTTATATAATAACTTCAGCGATTTTAAACTGAACTAAAAAAAAAAAACTTTTTTTCATTTCGAAAAGACATTGCTTACGTATAACAAAACAAATTTGGTAATGATGTTTTTCTACTAAGCTTCAAACTTTTTGTTTTTTCTCTTTTAAGGTTTTTGAATTGTTGTAATCCCTTGCTAAAATATAGACACATATTTTAGTAATTAACAGTTTTGTTTTTTGTGCAATTTAATGTCTTTTCATACCAAAGTGTTAATACAAAAAGTATATATATATACCTTCCGTACTACCCTGAATTCTCAGAGCTTTCAAAATTTTTCATCTTTTCGCTAACACTGTTTCCAGGGAATCATATATATAATTTAAGCAAATTTAAGCCTGGGAAAGTTTTACCTTCCGGTTTAGTGCCGTTTTCTCGCTACCAAACAGACATGAACACACCTGCAGTTCATGAGAATAAGATAAATCTTTTGCTGTTAAAAAAACTTGATTATTGAAGGTCACTTTTATCATGGTATCATCCACCCTAACCTAGTAAAAAACCAACTCTAGCCTATAAAACCGAAAAAAAAGCTATATATAAAAAAAATTCAAGTGAGGAAGAATCGTCATTTGAAGCTGATATGAGAATTGTAACTTTTTTGATTAAAAAAAAACTAATTGCTTTCAGAGAGCGAGATTTTTTGAAGAAAGTTCACGAGTGTGTCAATAATGGTGGAAAGGTTCTAATCCCTGTTTTTGCCCTTGGCAGAGCTCAGGAATTGTGCATTTTACTAGAGACTTAATGGGAAAGGATGGATCTCAAAGTACCAATTTATTTTGCTGCAGGACTAACAGAAAAGGTAGATTTTTAGTTTAATTTGTGCTTTTATTGTTTTTATGTTTACCTTTTATATATCTAAAAAGGAATTAGCTTTTAGTATTATTACCTTTTAGAATATTGTAAATGTTAAAAAACAAAAATATTCCGTTTTTCGCTCATCAAAATTACACCCGGTGCTCCTGGTCTTTTGTTCTTGCTTTCAACAGGGGCTGCGACCGATACATGACATAGTTTTACGTTGAGCTGCCTTGATTTTTTGGAATAATTTCTTGGATTTCTATAGCCTGCAACAACACTCATGATAGATATAAGCTATAGGCAATTGTAAATGAAGAAGCTATTTCAACATTAAGATGTGCCTTTTACATCAGTTTTGCTCTGAAATAGGTTTTAGTCGAATTTGCCAAAAAAAGAAGTAAAAGACACAATACCCAATAAAAATTCATTTGTTACCGCTATAGTAGTGTTGCAAAGTGGTTGAGGGATGGTTACCCGTAAGCCAATACAGGCATTTTTCGCAAAATTAATTCTTAACTAACCTTCTTTTTTTATTTTTTTACTAATTCTTAATTATAGACATGAAACCTTTTTACGCGTAATTAATTCTTTTTCTTAAACCTGTAGTATTTATTATTGGGAAATATACGAATATTTTATGGGGGGCAATTTTATGGTAGGGATCTTCCACGGGGGAATTTACGGGGAGGAATTTTCTGATGAAATTTTAAAGGGGAAACTTTCACGGGGGGATAAAGGGGATATCCTGGCATGATTTGAAAAAGGGTCAGAAATGAAATAAAAAAAAACGTTTCATTTGAAAAAAGGAGCCACATTAAAACTAAAAAATACAAAATAATTTCGTACATGATGGGGTGGCCCCATCCTCAACCTATGAGGGGGCTGCGCCTTCCTTAACCCTCGCTCTTTACGGTAAAGTTTGAGTTTTTGTCACAATTACTAGGAAGGACTTTTAAAGAAGGAATGAAGGAGGTATTTTTGAAGAAATTCAAGACTATACGTATAGGGTGAGGTTGAGAAAGGAGCAGCGCCACTCATATACGGCATAATTTCTTTTCGTCTTGAGTTTTAATGTTCCTCCTTACTTTAAGTCGGAGAAACTCGTTTTTCATTTAATCCCAAATGAAGCATTTAAGTAAAAATTTGTAAGACGTAGAAATTTTGCAAGAGGTTGGACGTAATTTCTGTAGTGTTGACCCATAAATAATATCCAAGGGTTTCAAGTATCATTGCAACATCTTGACTCCAATTTTGATGCTTTTAACGTACCGATACTGGCTGAGAACCAGACCGCAGAGTTTAAAGGCAAAACAAGCAAACCTGCTTTCAATTAAGCAAAATGACATGGTAGAGGAAGTAGCATGTGTAGCTGTGTTGGCCGGAGCTGGCTTAGTCCTACGGTGAGTTGTTTGTAGTAGTAGTAGTTTATGCTCATGGATTGCAGCAACCTTATGTATTCCCGAAAGCCCTCCCCCTCTGGCTATAAGTAATAATAATTGCTTAGTCCTTTATCCTAGTTCACGCGCTGCACAACAAACTTAAAGCCTTTAAAAATTACGACCAGAAATCGGCAGACGTATTGACTTGGAGCCTAAATTCCACAGTATATTTTAAACATTTTGGGGTGGAGAAGTTGGTAAATCTCTGCTTCTACATGCTTACTCGGCTACTGAATTTATTCATTCTACCTACTCTGCAAAACTTTACTCTATTTACTCTGACTCTGCAAAAAATGGTCATTCATATGTCGAAGCAATCTTCCACGTTCCTTGCTTCCTCATTACGACACAGTGGACAATATTTCAGTAGTAGACATTGACCACGTTCAGGAGAAACTTGTAAATCTTAGTGATATTGCAACTACCAACAATTCACTGCAGGGCTAAGCTGCCTGAAGCCAACACAGCCACGGACGCTCCTTCTCCACCAAAAACAATTCAAAGTTTCACTCTTTATTCCCTCCCAGTAAGTTCCAATTTCGTTCAAAAATTTGCTTATGACAGCCAATTCGGAGACAACTTGGTTTTCGGGGTACACGAGCCTGTTAGATTAGAGCTTGGTTCAATTATGAGGTTGAGCATCCTGTGCTAGGTGTGGGGGTTGGGAGAAGTGGGTGGGGGATATGTACTGCAGCATTAGTGGTGAATCTGGCTGAAAAAACTCGAGTTTATACGACATTCACCTTCACCCACCCGAAACCCTGTTTATGGTATAATACTGTCATCTGCAGTAGCTCATTGTTGACAATTTAAGTAAAAGCCGAGCAGCAGTACTTATATTTATGATTGTTGTGTGTTTACTGTTATATAATGTATTGCATAATGTTTTTAAGTTAACCAAGTAGCGTGTTTGTTAATTAGTTACTTTTCTTCACTATCCGCTTGAATAGCACCTACTTCGGTAGCATCTCCTTTTGCCCTCCCCCCCCCAATAAAATAATGTAGCTACGCCCCTGACAATATGGCTTTCAATATTTAATTTTAGCTCACAGAATTATATTCTTATCCTTCCAAGCTTTTAATATAGGAAATCTAGCTATATCCTTGTGATCCCAGTGAAATTGACCAAAGAAGTCCCATATTTACTAAGTTCCGCGTATTTTTAAACCTTCTTGTATTTCTCTGATTTCTAAAATAGCGCGGGCGAAAAGCATAAAAAAAACACCAGAAACTTCCATGTTGGATGAAAGCACCAGAATTGGCTGAAATGTACTTTCGAGCATTTTCTAGGATAGGGCTCGATTATGCAAGCGAAAGTTTTCCTCAGAACGCCGCTACGTGGCTTGAAATCCAAGATGGCGGACGAAAATACGAGTTTGTGAAAATGAGAAGACATGGCCGTTCAAATTGGCTAGTATGGATAATTGATGGTTAAGGTATTGAATATGAGCTTAAGAATGGCCTAAGTTGTACCGTAGTGTCGCTAGGTGCCTAAAATTCAAAATGGTGGACGTAAAACACGAGTTTGTTAAAATGAGAAGGCATGACCGCTCAAATAGGCTAGTATTGGGTAATCGATGGCACTAGTATATGAAAGTAAAAGTGGACTAAAGTAATAATATGTGGAATTCCGTCTATTATTATGAATAACGATAAGAAAAGAAGCGTTTCGATGCTAAACTAACAAAAAAAAAAAACATTTAGTTTACATGAAAAACCTGATATTTACAAGATAATAAAAAAAACGCTCGTTAGTTCGAACATGACACATTGCAAACGGCTTCAGTTTGCCTTCATGTTGACTGCTTTCATTCAACCTGTCATCTAGCGGGGTAGTTTCATGCTACTATAAATAACGTAGCTTTTGCCGTGCTTCTTGGAGGGTAAGTGTTTTTCTATTTCTTGTAAGCCAATTAGAAAAGGGAATAAGTGATTGAAAATGATGTATGCAAGATATTACTCTGGGATTAACGAAACATATTGTTGTTGCTTCTATCGGTAAGTAGTTCCTGGGTATTAGTTTAATAGACAGCGCCATCTACTGTTACCGTGTGTTACTTCTAGTGAGTTTTGCGAGACATGTTTAACCTGCTGTCCCATGCTGTCATGAAAAGGTCTCCAAAGTTAAAACGAGCATATGGCACTACTGGAAACATGTACATAGCTAACCAGCTCATCCAGTTATGTTCGCACGAAGAGGCTGACACCCGCCTTTTGCTTCACGCTTGTGACGAAGTCTTACAAGGACATGTGTCGATTCTCATACTGGACACAGACGTGATTGTGATTGCGACCTCCTGCTTTGATCACATTGGAGTCTCCGAACTATTTACTATGCTTTGTGTCGGTACCAACCTAAAGTACGTTCCCATTCACGAAATAGTTCGATCGCTCTGGCCGACGAAATCACAGGTACTTTCGCCCTTCCTTGCGTCTACAGGATATAATACTGTTTTTTCTTTTATCCACCACTCAAAGAGGCAGTTCTTTGCGACATGGCAAAATATGCCAGGACTGACGGAGACTTTCCTTCAAGTGACAAACCAGCCTTCCCAAGTAACAGAACTGCAAGTACATGACCTTGAACACTTTGTCATGAAGACATACGACGTAAAACAAGACTACGACGACCTGATTGAATTTAGGAAAGAAACATTTCCACGACAAAAGACCAAGAACATGCAGATACTTCCTCCAGCTAGCGCTTCGCTTTTATAACATATCTTTTGAGCTGCACTACAGTCAGGTCATGTGTGGAGTCCCAGCCTGAAATCAATACCCACCCTTCCTAGTTTTCCGACTTTGGCTGGGTCAGAGGCACCGATGGATAGTGACTTCCCAATTGGTTAGGTTCTCTTCCGCCAGCATCAAAAGTCTGTCGCGAGAGTGCGTTGTCGTTGCAAAAACAGGGTGTGAAAGAAGGGGGTGCATCAGGAAATTTGATCTTTACTGTAGCCCTCTGTGCTGGTGCAAATCAAAGTCCGGTAATCGTTGAATATTTGATTGTTCTTTTTAACAGAAGACTCGATTGATCTCTTTGTGTTCCTGATAAAATTATAATTCTCAAATGCTTTAATCCATCCGCTTAGCTTCTACTGATTCATTTACAATAAATAAAGAGATGAAGAGTTAACAAGTATTTAACTGATTTTGGTTTAGCAAACATAAACAAGGGCCATAAATTGGACACATCTTGTCACATACCTAGGCAATTTTTACTGTACAAATTATACTGCAATCAGCCGTATGTCGGAATGACAGAACGATATTTAAAACTGCTGCTTTAATTACTCCACTCTAGTCTGTTATTTTGGGATCATGAACTTTGCGCGATTTGGAAAACTGACATTTTCCTCTGACATCTTCGATTTTAGACCCGCATTCAGATCAACGGGTCAATTAATTTTAGACCCCAAGTGGATCAACGGGACAATTAACGTAGGTGCATACACGTGCGTTTTCAGAATCTGAACCATCGATTCCTCCTAATCCGTCCATATGAAGTCATTGCTTCTTGTTTTAAAAAACTAGTATTTTTCAGACCGCCATCTTGAATCTGAAGCACCTAGCAACACTTCTGCTACGATTACCCCACACTGGCGTATTTGATCGGTCATATCCTTTTGTTTTGACAAACTCATATTTTCAACTGCTATTTTGAATTTGAGGCACCTAACGGCGCTATAGTACAACTTAGGTTATTTTTAAGCTCATATTCGGAACATGTGCCTTCAACTTCCCCACACTAGCCTATTTGAACGGCCATGTCTTCTCATTTTGACAAAATCGTATTTTCGTCCGCCATTATGGATTTCCAGTCGCCTAGCGGCTTTCTGAGGAAACATTTTCCTTGTGTTTAATCGAGCCATATTAAAGAGCGTGCTCGAAAGTACATCTGAGCTAATTTTGGTGCTTTCCTCAAACACATAAATATGTTATTGATTTTCGCCCACACTAAAATAAACTCCTCGAATGATCTTGGGTGACTTTTTGCCCATTTCTAAAACAAAAAAAATCTTTTAAGTCGTTTGGAAGTTTTCTTTGCTGTTTTCCTTACCAATATATAAAAGTTAAATATTGATCCAAATCAGTTTGGTTTCAAAACAGAACGCAGCACCACACATTATCTTGTGTTTATGTTAGGTACTATCTTAGAGTATTTACAGACTGAGGAATCCTCCGCTGCAGCTATTTTTATTCTTATTCCAAAAACCTTTGACAACTTGGACCCCACAGATTTTTTTTCAAGGAAGCTCGAAAGCTCGGTAGCACCAAGATACACTGAAAACATAACTGCGGATATTTGACTCAATAGTGGTGTTGATACTACTATACGGCTGCAAGACCTACCACTTAAAAACACCAAAAGTCTGGGATCTGAATGCCTTTATCGTAAGTCTCTGGCATACCCCAAAGGTCAGCTGATCTGTGAAATTCAGCAAGTATAACATCCGAAGTAAAAGTCAAAATTGGCCTCCTGTATCAAACGTCTTCAAATATACAGTATTGATCCAGTCTTTGACCTATATAGATCTAAACTAGTTTTATTGTTTGGCCAGTTTTCAACTTTTTGGATAGTTAGTTCATTGCGCAACGATTGCCTTTGGATATAGTTGGATTTATCTGGTTTTTGTCGGCCACTATAGACAAAATTTTTGAGAAAAGCTCGAAGGCCGATACGAGGGTAAATAAGAAAGGCATATCGAAGGTAAGATTTTGGCATAATATTTAATACACTAAGATGAGCGATGAAGGTATAAAACAACTGATAAAGGAGATGCAAAGTCTAAGAGCCTCAGTAAATAAAATAGAGGTTTTGGCTGAGGGAATTGAAGGCCTAATGACGATTTTTTCGGAATTTTCTTGCAAGGTAGAGGAAACCAACAGAGCAATTAAATCGGAGATAGCGGGACTGGCATTAAGCTGCTCGACTGTTAATAAAGATTTGCGGTAAACCCAGTCCAAGATAGATTTTCTTGAAAAAGAATTGAAGAACATGAATTTGATTATATACAATTTTGACCCAAAACATCGAGGACCCAGTCTAGCGTCAGATATTTTGTCATGCTTAAATGAAATTGTCCCGAATTTGGATCTAGAGAGGCGAGACATAAAGGATATTTTCCGCCTTCGTTCTAAAAATAATGGCGTGCCCCCGGTTGTCATTAAATTTATTAGCAAGCCTCTAAGAGATTTGGTGTTGAGATCCTCTGGGCTATTTAGCCGTCATAAGTTGAATATATCCCCTGATTACACGGAAAGAGAGCGTATGGCTCGAGATAAGCTAAAACCACTGCTAGCGGAGGCTAGGTCAAAAAATATGCCTGCTAAATTAAGGGGGGTGAGGCTAATTTTACAGGACAAGATCTTGACGTATGATTTTGAGGATGAGAAAATAATTGAAGTAAGAGGTCCGAGTGTTAGAGATATGGTCCCGATAGCTTTGGGAAAGCTTCAAGGTCAGAGCCGTCAGTCCCTTGACCATGAGACTTCAACGCGTAGCAGGTCAGAATCTACAGGTAGCTTGCAAGGATATTTTTCAGCCAATGAAAATGAATTGGACGATCCAAACACGGATATTCGAACCACAACGACATTTATTACACCGAAAAATACGGTTGCTTTGAAGATGCCCGGGAGGCCTGAACCACGGGCCAAACGCGACCATGCTAGGATAATAAGTCCAAGTGACGATCAAAATCAGCCTATCAGAAAGTCACGATTAGTGGGAGTGCTCAACCAGGAAGCACCAATTGAGGGCAGTGGTCTTGAGGTGAGGGCAAGTGATGGTGAAAGCGTGTCAAGAGAACAGCCGAGTCAAGGGACTATAGTAACTGCTGGTGATGAATAGGAAACGGGGGGCCATAGTGAAAATTCTAGTGAAAGGGTAGTACGCATGGTGCATTGGAATATACAAGGGTTTTCAGCGACAAAACTAAGTAATCTGTTGAAGGAAGCGTGTATTGATAATGACAAGAAAGATATAGTTGGACTAGTAGAGACATGGAGTGATGGGAAAAACCCATTAAGTGTTGAAGGGTACAATGTTTTTGAAAGAGTGAGAAATAAATCGAGTAATGGTCGACATTATGGGGGGATAGCGATATTGATCCGGGATGATATATTTGATAGCATCCATAGGCTATTAAGTGCGTCAGAAAATATAGTGTGGTTACAAATGTCCATGTGGGATAAGAGGTATGTTATAGGCTGTGTATATATACCCCCTGAAAATAGTTCTTATATGAATGAATAAT
>NW_027066469.1:0-18425 GCF_032884065.1 Artemia franciscana
ATGCAAGACGTCACATACGAACTAGTGCTATTCTATTGATTCTATTAGAATCAAACAGAAAGTTTGATTCTAGATTCAAATAGATTTGAATCTATTTATTGAATAGTGAAAAAGTCTTTTCTAAAATGACGTCTTGCTTATGACTCATAGAAATAGTAGATAGACTAGCTAGAATCAAACTTTCACTGTTCTATCTACTATTGATTCTAGCTGGTCTAGAATCAATAGATTAGAATTCTAGAACCATATGCAAGACGTCACATACGAACTAGTGCTATTCTATTGATTCTATTAGAATCAAACAGAAAGTTTGATTCTAGATTCAAATAGATTTGAATCTATTTATTGAATAGTGAAAAAGTCTTTTCTAAAATGACGTCTTGCATATGACTCATAGAAATAGTAGATAGACTAGCTAGAATCAATAGATTGGAATTCTAGAACCATATGCAAGACGTCACATACGAACTAGTGCTATTCTATTGATTCTATTAGAATCAAACAGAAAGTTTGATTCTCGATTCAAATAGATTTGAATCTATTTATTGAATAGTGAAAAAGTCTTTTCTAAAATGACGTCTTGCATATGACTCAAATGGAAATAGTAGATAGACTAGCTAGAATCAAACTTTCACTGTTCTATCTACTATTGATTCTAGCTGGTCTAGAATCAATAGATTAGAATTCTAGAACCATATGCAAGACGTCACATACGAACTTAGTGCTATTCTATTGATTCTATTAGAATCAAACAGAAATTTTGATTCTAGATTCAAATAGATTTGAATCTATTTATTCAATAGTGAAAAAGTCTTTTCTAAAATGACGTCTTGCATATGACTCATAGAAATAGTAGATAGACTAGCTAGAATCAATAGATTAGAATTCTAGAACCATATGCAAGACGTCACATACGAACTAGTGCTATTCTATTGATTCTATTAGAATCAAACAGAAAGTTTGATTCTAGATTCAAATAGATTTGAATCTATTTATTGAATAGTGAAAAAGTCTTTTCTAAAATGACGTCTTGCATATGACTCATAGAAATAGCTAGAATCAAACTTTCACTGTTCTATCTACTATTGATTCTAGGAGAATCAATAGATTAGAATTCTAGAACCATATGCAAGACGTCACATACGAACTAGTGCTATTCTATTGATTCTATTAGAATCAAACAGAAAGTTTGATTCTAGATTCAAATAGATTTGAATCTATTTATTGAATAGTGAAAAAGTCTTTTCTAAAATGACGTCTTGCATATGACTCATGAAATAGTAGATAGACTAGCTAGAATCAAACTTTCACTGTTCTATCTACTATTGATTCTAGCTGGTCTAGAATCAATAGATTAGAATTCTAGAACCATATGCAAGACGTCACATACGAACTAGTGCTATTCTATTGATTCTATTAGAATCAAACAGAAAGTTTGATTCTAGATTCAAATAGATTTGAATCTATTTATTGAATAGTGAAAAAGTCTTTTCTAAAATGACGTCTTGCATATGACTCATAGAAATAGTAGATAGACTAGCTAGAATCAATAGATTAGAATTCTAGAACGATATGCAAGACGTCACATACGAACTAGTGCTATTCTATTGATTCTATTAGAATCAAACAGAAAGTTTGATTCTAGATTCAAATAGATTTGAATCTATTTATTGAATAGTGAAAAAGTCTTTTCTAAAATGACGTCTTGCATATGACTCATAGAAATAGTAGATAGACTAGCTAGAATCAAACTTTCACTGTTCTATCTACTATTGATTCTAGCTGGTCTAGAATCAATAGATTAGAATTCTAGAACCATATGCAAGACGTCACATACGAACTAGTGCTATTCTATTGATTCTATTAGAATCAAACAGAAAGTTTGATTCTAGATTCAAATAGATTTGAATCTATTTATTGAATAGTGAAAAAGTCTTTTCTAAAATGACGTCTTGCATATGACTCATAGAAATAGTAGATAGACTAGCTAGAATCAAACTTTCACTGTTCTATCTACTATTGATTCTAGCTGGTCTAGAATCAATAGATTAGAATTCTAGAACCATATGCAAGACGTCACATACGAACTAGTGCTATTCTATTGATTCTATTAGAATCAAACAGAAAGTTTGATTCTAGATTCAAATAGATTTGAATCTATTTATTGAATAGTGAAAAGTCTTTTCTAAAATGACGTCTTGCTTATGACTCATAGAAATAGTAGATAGACTAGCTAGAATCAAACTTTCACTGTTCTATCTACTATTGATTCTAGCTGGTCTAGAATCAATAGATTAGAATTCTAGAGCCATATGCAAGACGTCACATACGAACTAGTGCTATTCTATTGATTCTATTAGAATCAAACAGAAAGTTTGATTCTAGATTCAAATAGATTTGAATCTATTTATTGAATAGTGAAAAAGTCTTTTCTAAAATGACGTCTTGCATATGACTCATAGAAATAGTAGATAGACTAGCTAGAATCAAACTTTCACTGTTCTATCTACTATTGATTCTAGCTGGTCTAGAATCAATAGATTAGAATTCTAGAACCATATGCAAGACGTCACATACGAACTAGTGCTATTCTATTGATTCTATTAGAATCAAACAGAAAGTTTGATTCTAGATTCAAATAGATTTGAATCTATTTATTGAATAGTGAAAAAGTCTTTTCTAAAATGACGTCTTGCATATGACTCATAGAAATAGTAGATAGACTAGCTAGAATCAAACTTTCACTGTTCTATCTACTATTGATTCTAGCTGGTCTAGAATCAATAGATTAGAATTCTAGAGCCATATGCAAGACGTCACATACGAACTAGTGCTATTCTATTGATTCTATTAGAATCAAACAGAAAGTTTGATTCTAGATTCAAATAGATTTGAATCTATTTATTGAATAGTGAAAAAGTCTTTTCTAAAATGACGTCTTGCATATGACTCATAGAAATAGTAGATAGACTAGCTAGAATCAAACTTTCACTGTTCTATCTACTATTGATTCTAGCTGGTCTACAATCAATAGATTAGAATTCTAGAGCCATATGCAAGACGTCACATACGAACTAGTGCTATTCTATTGATTCTATTAGAATCAAACAGAAAGTTTGATTCTAAATTCAAACAGATTTGAAACTATTTATTGAATAGTGAAAAAGTCTTTTCTAAAATGACGTCTTGCATATGAATCATAGAAATAGTAGATAGACTAGCTAGAATCAAACTTTCACTGTTCTATCTACTATTGATTCTAGCTGGTCTAGAATCAATAGATTAGAATTCTAGAACCATATGCAAGACATACGAACTAGTGATATTCTATTGATTCTATTAGAATCAAACAAAAAGTTTGATTCTAGATTCAAATAGATTTGAATCTATTTATTGAATAGTGAAAAAGTCTTTTTTAAAATGACGTCTTGCATATGACTCATAGAAATAGTAGATAGACTAGCTAAGAATAGATAGATTAGAATTCTAGAACCATATGCAAGACTTCACATACGAACTAGTGCTATTCTATTGATTCTATTAGAATCAAACAGAAAGTTTGATTCTAGATTCAAATAGATTTGAATCTATTTATTGAATAGTGAAAAAGTCTTTTCTAAAATGACGTCTTGCATATGACTCATAGAAATAGTAGATAGACTAGCTAGAATCAATAGATTAGAATTCTAGAACCATATGCAAGACGTCACATACGAACTAGTGCTATTCTATTGATTCTATTAGAATCAAACAGAAAGTTTGATTCTAGATTCAAATAGATTTGAATCTATTTATTGAATAGTGAAAAAGTCTTTTCTAAAATGACGTCTTGCATATGACTCATAGAAATAGTAGATAGACTGGCTTGAATCAAACTTTCACTGTTCTATCTACTATTGATTCTAGCTGGTCTAGAATCAATAGATTAGAATTCTAGAACCATATGCAAGACGTCACATACGAACTAGTGCTATTCTATTGATTCTATTAGAATCAAACAGAAAGTTTTATTCTAGATTCAAATAGATTTGAATCTATTTATTGAATAGTGAAAAAGTCTTTTCTAAAATGACGTCTTGCATATGACTCATAGAAATAGTAGATAGACTAGCTAGAATCAATAGATTAGAATTCTAGAACCATATGCAAGACGTCACATACGAACTAGTGCTATTCTATTGATTCTATTAGAATCAAACAGAAAGTTTGATTCTAGATTCAAATAGATTTGAATCTATTTATTGAATAGTGAAAAAGTCTTTTCTAAAATGACGTCTTGCATATGACTCATAGGAAATAGTAGATAGACTAGCTAGAATCAAACTTTCACTGTTCTATCAACTATTGATTCTATCTGGTCTAGAGTCAATAGATTAGAATTCTAGAGCCATATGCAAGACGTCACATACGAACTAGTGCTATTCTATTGATTCTATTAGAATCAAACAGAAAGTTTGATTCTAGATTCAAATAGATTTGAATCTATTTATTGAATAGTGAAAAAGTCTTTTCTAAAATGACGTCTTGCATATGACTCATAGAAATAGTAGATAGACTAGCTAGAATCAAACTTTCACTGTTCTATCTACTATTGATTCTAGCTGGTCTAGAATCAATAGATTAGAATTCTAGAACCATATGCAAGACGTCACATACGAACTAGTGCTATTCTATTGATTCTATTAGAATCAAACAGAAAGTTTGATTCTAGATTCAAATAGATTTGAATCTATTTATTGAATAGTGAAAAAGTCTTTTCTAAAATGACGTCTTGCATATGACTCATAGAAATAGTAGATAGACTAGCTAGAATCAAACTTTCACTGTTCTATCTACTATTGATTCTAGCTGGTCTAGAATCAATAGATTAGAATTCTAGAACCATATGCAAGACGTCACATACGAACTAGTGCTATTCTATTGATTCTATTAGAATCAAACAGAAAGTTTGATTCTAGATTCAAATACATTTGAATCTATTTATTGAATAGTGAAAAAGTCTTTTCTAAAATGACGTCTTGCATATGACTCATAGAAATAGTAGATAGACTAGCTAGAATCAAACTTTCACTGTTCTATCTACTATTGATTCTAGCTGGTCTAGAATCAATAGATTAGAATTCTAGAGCCATATGCAAGACGTCACATACGAACTAGTGCTATTCTATTGATTCTATTAGAATCAAACAGAAAGTTTGATTCTAGATTCAAATAGATTTGAATCTATTTATTGAATAGTGAAAAAGTCTTTTCTAAAATGACGTCTTGCATATGACTCATAAAAATAGTAGATAGACTAGCTAAGAATCAATAGATTAGAATTCTAGAACCATATGCAAGACGTCACATACGAACTAGTGCTATTCTATTGATTCTATTAGAATCAAACAGAAAGTTTGATTCTAGATTCAAATAGATTTGAATCTATTTATTGAATAGTGAAAAAGTCTTTTCTAAAATGACGTCTTGCATATGACTCATAGAAATAGTGGATAGACTAGCTAGAATCAAACTTTCACTGTTCTATCTACTATTGATTCTAGCTGGTCTAGCATCAATAGATTAGAATTCTAGAACCATATGCAAGACGTCACATACGAACTAGTGATATTCTATTGATTCTATTAGAATCAAACAAAAAGTTTGATTTTAGATTCAAATAGATTTGAATCTATTTATTGAATAGTGAAAAAGTCTTTTTTAAAATGACGTCTTGCATATGACTCATAGAAATAGTAGATAGACTAGGTAAGAATAGATAGATTAGAATTCTAGAACCATATGCAAGACTTCACATACGAACTAGTGCTATTCTATTGATTCTATTAGAATCAAACAGAAAGTTTGATTCTAGATTCAAATAGATTTGAATCTATTTATTGAATAGTGAAAAAGTCTTTTCTAAAATGACGTCTTGCATATGACTCATAGAAATAGTAGATAGACTAGCTAGAATCAAACTTTCACTGTTCTATCTACTATTGATTCTAGCTGGTCTAGAATCAATAGATTAGAATTCTAGAACCATATGCAAGACGTCACATACGAACTAGTGCTATTCTATTGATTCTATTAGAATCAAACAGAAAGTTTGATTCTAGATTCAAATAGATTTGAATCTATTTATTGAATAGTGAAAAAGTCTTTTCTAAAATGACGTCTTGCATATGACTCATAGAAATAGTGGATAGACTAGCTAGAATCAAACTTTCACTGTTCTATCTACTATTGATTCTAGCTGGTCTAGCATCAATAGATTAGAATTCTAGAACCATATGCAAGACGTCACATACGAACTAGTGATATTCTATTGATTCTATTAGAATCAAACAAAAGTTTGATTCTAGATTCAAATAGATTTGAATCTATTTATTGAATAGTGAAAAAGTCTTTTTTAAAATGACGTCTTGCATATGACTCATAGAAATAGTAGATAGACTAGCTAAGAATAGATAGATTAGAATTCTAGAACCATATGCAAGACTTCACATACGAACTAGTGCTATTCTATTGATTCTATTAGAATCAAACAGAAAGTTTGATTCTAGATTCAAATAGATTTGAATCTATTTATTGAATAGTGAAAAAGTCTTTTGTAAAATGACGTCTTGCATATGACTCATAGAAATAGTAGATAGACTAGCTAGAATCAAACTTTCACTGTTCTATCTACTATTGATTCTAGCGGGTCTAGAATCAATAGATTAGAATTCTAGAACCATATGCAAGACGTCACATACGAACTAGTGCTATTCTATTGATTCTATTAGAATCAAACAGAAAGTTTGATTCTAGATTCAAATAGATTTGAATCTATTTATTGAATAGTGAAAAAGTCTTTTCTAAAATGACGTCTTGCATATGACTCATAGAAATAGTAGATAGACTAGCTAGAATCAATAGATTAGAATTCTAGAACCATATGCAAGACGTCACATACGAACTAGTGCTATTCTATTGATTCTATTAGAATCAAACAGAAAGTTTGATTCTAGATTCAAATAGATTTGAATCTATTTATTGAATAGTGAAAAAGTCTTTTCTAAAATGACGTCTTGCATATGACTCATAGAAATAGTAGATAGACTAGCTAGAATCAAACTTTCACTGTTCTATCTACTATTGATTCTAGCTGGTCTAGAATCAATAGATTAGAATTCTAGAACCATATGCAAGACGTCACATACGAACTAGTGCTATTCTATTGATTCTATTAGAATCAAACAGAAAGTTTGATTCTAGATTCAAATAGATTTGAATCTATTTATTGAATAGTGAAAAAGTCTTTTCTAAAATGACGTCTTGCATATGACTCATAGAAATAGTAGATAGACTAGCTAGAATCAAACTTTCACTGTTCTATCTACTATTGATTCTAGCTGGTCTAGAATCAATAGATTAGAATTCTAGAACCATATGCAAGACGTCACATACGAACTAGTGCTATTCTATTGATTCTATTAGAATCAAACAGAAAGTTTGATTCTAGATTCAAATAGATTTGAATCTATTTATTGAATAGTGAAAAAGTCTTTTCTAAAATGACGTCTTGCATATGACTCATAGAAATAGTAGATAGACTAGCTAGAATCAAACTTTCACTGTTCTATCTACTATTGATTCTAGCTGGTCTAGAATCAATAGATTAGAATTCTAGAGCCATATGCAAGACGTCACATACGAACTAGTGCTATTCTATTGATTCTATTAGAATCAAACAGAAAGTTTGATTCTAGATTCAAATAGATTTGAATCTATTTATTGAATAGTGAAAAAGTCTTTTCTAAAATGACGTCTTGCATATGACTCATAGAAAATAGTAGATAGACTAGCTAAGAATCAGATAGATTAGAATTCTAGAACCATATGCAAGACGTCACATACGAACTAGTGCTATTCTATTGATTCTATTAGAATCAAACAGAAAGTTTGATTCTAGATTCAAATAGATTTGAATCTATTTATTGAATAGTGAAAAAGTCTTTTCTAAAATGACGTCTTGCATATGACTCATAAAAATAGTGGATAGACTAGCTAGAATCAAACTTTCACTGTTCTATCTACTATTGATTCTAGCTGGTCTAGCATCAATAGATTAGAATTCTAGAACCATATGCAAGACGTCACATACGAACTAGTGCTATTCTATTGATTCTATTAGAATCAAACAGAAAGTTTGATTCTAGATTCAAATAGATTTGAATCTATTTATTGAATAGTGAAAAAGTCTTTTCTAAAATGACGTCTTGCATATGACTCATAGAAATAGTAGATAGACTAGCTAGAATCAATAGATTAGAATTCTAGAACCATATGCAAGACGTCACATACGAACTAGTGCTATTCTATTGATTCTATTAGAATCAAACAGAAAGTTTGATTCTAGATTCAAATAGATTTGAATCTATTTATTGAATAGTGAAAAAGTCTTTTCTAAAATGACGTCTTGCATATGACTCATAGAAATAGTAGATAGACTAGCTAGAATCAAACTTTCACTGTTCTATCTACTATTGATTCTAGCTGGTCTAGAATCAATAGATTAGAATTCTAGAACCATATGCAAGACGTCACATACGAACTAGTGCTATTCTATTGATTCTATTAGAATCAAACAGAAAGTTTTATTCTAGATTCAAATAGATTTGAATCTATTTATTGAATAGTGAAAAAGTCTTTTCTAAAATGACGTCTTGCATATGACTCATAGAAATAGTAGATAGACTAGCTAGAATCAATAGATTAGAATTCTAGAACCATATGCAAGACGTCACATACGAACTAGTGCTATTCTATTGATTCTATTAGAATCAAACAGAAAGTTTGATTCTAGATTCAAATAGATTTGAATCTATTTATTGAATAGTGAAAAAGTCTTTTCTAAAATGACGTCTTGCATATGACTCATAGAAATAGTAGATAGACTAGCTAGAATCAAACTTTCACTGTTCTAACTATTGATTCTAGCTGGTCTAGAATCAATAGATTAGAATTCTAGAACCATATGCAAGACGTCACATACGAACTAGTGCTATTCTATTGATTCTATTAGAATCAAACAGAAAGTTTGATTCTAGATTCAAATAGATTTGAATCTATTTATTGAATAGTGAAAAAGTCTTTTCTAAAATGACGTCTTGCATATGACTCATAGAAATAGTAGATAGACTAGCTAGAATCAAACTTTCACTGTTCTATCTACTATTGATTCTAGCTGGTCTAGAATCAATAGATTAGAATTCTAGAACCATATGCAAGACGTCACATACGAACTAGTGCTATTCTATTGATTCTATTAGAATCAAACAGAAAGTTTGATTCTAGATTCAAATAGATTTGAATCTATTTATTGAATAGTGAAAAAGTCTTTTCTAAAATGACGTCTTGCATATGACTCATAGAAATAGTAGATAGACTAGCTAGAATCAATAGATTAGAATTCTAGAACCATATGCAAGACGTCACATACGAACTAGTGCTATTCTATTGATTCTATTAGAATCAAACAGAAAGTTTGATTCTAGATTCAAATAGATTTGAATCTATTTATTGAATAGTGAAAAAGTCTTTTCTAAAATGACGTCTTGCATATGACTCATAGAAATAGTAGATAGACTAGCTAGAATCAAACTTTCACTGTTCTATTACTATTGATTCTAGCTGGCTAGAATCAATAGATTAGAATTCTAGAACCATATGCAAGACGTCACATACGAACTAGTGCTATTCTATTGATTCTATTAGAATCAAACAGAAAGTTTGATTCTAGATTCAAATAGATTTGAATCTATTTATTGAATAGTGAAAAAGTCTTTTCTAAAATGACGTCTTGCATATGACTCATAGAAATAGTAGATAGACTAGCTAGAATCAATAGATTAGAATTCTAGAACCATATGCAAGACGTCACATACGAACTAGTGCTATTCTATTGATTCTATTAGAATCAAACAGAAAGTTTGATTCTAGATTCAAATAGATTTGAATCTATTTATTGAATAGTGAAAAAGTCTTTTCTAAAATGACGTCTTGCATATGACTCATAGAAATAGTAGATAGACTAGCTAGAATCAAACTTTCACTGTTCTATCTACTATTGATTCTAGCTGGTCTAGAATCAATAGATTAGAATTCTAGAACCATATGCAAGACGTCACATACGAACTAGTGCTATTCTATTGATTCTATTAGAATCAAACAGAAAGTTTGATTCTAGATTCAAATAGATTTGAATCTATTTATTGAATAGTGAAAAAGTCTTTTCTAAAATGACGTCTTGCATATGACTCATAGAAATAGTAGATAGACTAGCTAGAATCAATAGATTAGAATTCTAGAACCATATGCAAGACGTCACATACGAACTAGTGCTATTCTATTGATTCTATTAGAATCAAACAGAAAGTTTGATTCTAGATTCAAATAGATTTGAATCTATTTATTGAATAGTGAAAAAGTCTTTTCTAAAATGACGTCTTGCATATGACTCATAGAAATAGTAGATAGACTAGCTAGAATCAAACTTTCACTGTTCTATCTACTATTGATTCTAGCTGGTCTAGAATCAATAGATTAGAATTCTAGAGCCATATGCAAGACGTCACATACGAACTAGTGCTATTCTATTGATTCTATTAGAATCAAACAGAAAGTTTGATTCTAGATTCAAATAGATTTGAATCTATTTATTGAATAGTGAAAAAGTCTTTTCTAAAATGACGTCTTGCATATGACTCATAGAAATAGTAGATAGACTAGCTAGAATCAATAGCTATTAGAATTCTAGAAGATTAGAATTCTAGAGCATATGCAAGACGTCACATACGAACTAGTGCTATTCTATTGATTCTATTAGAATCAAACAGAAAGTTTGATTCTAGATTCAAATAGATTTGAATCTATTTATTGAATAGTGAAAAAGTCTTTTCTAAAATGACGTCTTGCATATGACTCATAGAAATAGTAGATAGACTAGCTAAGATCTATCAATAGATTAGAATTCTAGAACCATATGCAAGACGTCACATACGAACTAGTGCTATTCTATTGATTCTATTAGAATCAAACAGAAAGTTTGATTCTAGATTCAAATAGATTTGAATCTATTTATTGAATAGTGAAAAAGTCTTTTCTAAAATGACGTCTTGCATATGACTCATAGAAATAGTAGATAGACTAGCTAGAATCAAACTTTCACTGTTCTATCTACTATTGATTCTAGCTGGTCTAGAATCAATAGATTAGAATTCTAGAACCATATGCAAGACGTCACATACGAACTAGTGCTATTCTATTGATTCTATTAGAATCAAACAGAAAGTTTGATTCTAGATTCAAATAGATTTGAATCTATTTATTGAATAGTGAAAAAGTCTTTTCTAAAATGACGTCTTGCATATGACTCATAGAAATAGTAGATAGACTAGCTAAGAATCAATAGATTAGAATTCTAGAACCATATGCAAGACGTCACATACGAACTAGTGCTATTCTATTGATTCTATTAGAATCAAACAGAAAGTTTGATTCTAGATTCAAATAGATTTGAATCTATTTATTGAATAGTGAAAAAGTCTTTTCTAAAATGACGTCTTGCATATGACTCATAGAAATAGTAGATAGACTAGCTAGAATCAAACTTTCACTGTTCTATCTACTATTGATTCTAGCTGGTCTAGAATCAATAGATTAGAATTCTAGAACCATATGCAAGACGTCACATACGAACTAGTGCTATTCTATTGATTCTATTAGAATCAAACAGAAAGTTTGATTCTAGATTCAAATAGATTTGAATCTATTTATTGAATAGTGAAAAAGTCTTTTCTAAAATGACGTCTTGCATATGACTCATAGAAATAGTAGATAGACTAGCTAGAATCAATAGATTAGAATTCTAGAACCATATGCAAGACGTCACATACGAACTAGTGCTATTCTATTGATTCTATTAGAATCAAACAGAAAGTTTGATTCTAGATTCAAATAGATTTGAATCTATTTATTGAATAGTGAAAAAGTCTTTTCTAAAATGACGTCTTGCATATGACTCATAGAAATAGTAGATAGACTAGCTAGAATCAAACTTTCACTGTTCTATCTACTATTGATTCTAGCTGGTCTAGAATCAATAGATTAGAATTCTAGAACCATATGCAAGACGTCACATACGAACTAGTGCTATTCTATTGATTCTATTAGAATCAAACAGAAAGTTTGATTCTAGATTCAAATAGATTTGAATCTATTTATTGAATAGTGAAAAAGTCTTTTCTAAAATGACGTCTTGCATATGACTCATAGAAATAGTAGATAGACTAGCTAGAATCAATAGATTAGAATTCTAGAACCATATGCAAGACGTCACATACGAACTAGTGCTATTCTATTGATTCTATTAGAATCAAACAGAAAGTTTGATTCTAGATTCAAATAGATTTGAATCTATTTATTGAATAGTGAAAAAGTCTTTTCTAAAATGACGTCTTGCATATGACTCATAGAAACAGTAGATAGACTAGCTAGAATCAAACTTTCACTGTTCTATCTACTATTGATTCTAGCTGGTCTAGAATCAATAGATTAGAATTCTAGAACCATATGCAAGATGTCACATACGAACTTGTGCTATTCTATTGATTCTATTAGAATCAAACAGAAAGTTTGATTCTAGATCAAATAGATTTGAATCTCTTTATTGAATAGTGAAAAGTCTTTTCTAAAATGACGTCTTGCATATGACTCATAGAAATAGTAGATAGACTAGCTAGAATCAATAGATTAGAATTCTAGAACCATATGCAAGACGTCACATACGAACTAGTGCTATTCTATTGATTCTATTAGAATCAAACAGAAAGTTTGATTCTAGATTCAAATAGATTTGAATCTATTTATTGAATAGTGAAAAAGTCTTTTCTAAAATGACGTCTTGCATATGACTCGTAGAAATAGTAGATAGACTAGCTAGAATCAAACTTTCACTGTTCTATCTACTATTGATTCTAGCTGGTCTAGAATCATAGATTAGAATAGTAGGCAATAGTAGGCTCATGACTCATAGAAATAGTAGATAGACTAGCTAGAATCAATAGATTAGAATTCTAGAACCATATGCAAGACGTCACATACGAACTAGTGCTATTCTATTGATTCTATTAGAATCAAACAGAAAGTTTGATTCTAGATTCAAATAGATTTGAATCTATTTATTGAATAGTGAAAAAGTCTTTTCTAAAATGACGTCTTGCATATGACTCATAGAAATAGTAGATAGACTAGCTAGAATCAAACTTTCACTGTTCTATCTACTATTGATTCTAGCTGGTCTAGAGTCAATAGATTAGAATTCTAGAGCTATATGCAAGACGTCACATACGAACTAGTGCTATTCTATTGATTCTATTAGAATCAAACAGAAAGTTTGATTCTAGATTCAAATAGATTTGAATCTATTTATTGAATAGGGAAAAAGTCTTTTCTAAAATGACGTCTTGCATATGACTCATAGAAATAGTAGATAGACTAGCTAAGAATCAATAGATTAGAATTCTAGAACCATATGCCAGACGTCACATACGAACTAGTGCTATTCTATTGATTCTACTAGAATCAAACAGAAAGTTTGATTCTAGATTCAAATAGATTTGAATCTATTTATTGAATAGTGAAAAAGTCTTTTCTAAAATGACGTCTTGCATATGACTCATAGAAATAGTAGATAGACTAGCTAGAATCAAACTTTCACTGTTCTATCTACTATTGATTCTAGCTGGTCTAGAATCAATAGATTAGAATTCTAGAACCATATGCAAGACGTCACATACGAACTAGTGCTATTCTATTGATTCTATTAGAATCAAACAGAAAGTTTTATTCTAGATTCAAATAGATTTGAATCTATTTATTGAATAGTGAAAAAGTCTTTTCTAAAATGACGTCTTGCATATGACTCATAGAAATAGTAGATAGACTAGCTAGAATCAATAGATTAGAATTCTAGAACCATATGCAAGACGTCACATACGAACTAGTGCTATTCTATTGATTCTATTAGAATCAAACAGAAAGTTTGATTCTAGATTCAAATAGATTTGAATCTATTTATTGAATAGGGAAAAAGTCTTTTCTAAAATGACGTCTTGCATATGACTCATAGAAATAGTAGATAGACTAGCTAAGAATCAATAGATTAGAATTCTAGAACCATATGCAAGACGTCACATACGAACTAGTGCTATTCTATTGATTCTATTAGAATCAAACAGAAAGTTTGATTCTAGATTCAAATAGATTTGAATCTATTTATTGAATAGTGAAAAAGTCTTTTCTAAAATGACGTCTTGCATATGACTCATAGAAAGTAGATAGACTAGCTAGAATCAATCTTTCACTGTTCTATCTACTATTGATTCTAGCTGGTCTAGAATCAATAGATTAGAATTCTAGAACCATATGCAAGACGTCACATACGAACTAGTGCTATTCTATTGATTCTATTAGAATCAAACAGAAAGTTTGATTCTAGATTCAAATAGATTTGAATCTATTTATTGAATAGTGAAAAAGTCTTTTCTAAAATGACGTCTTGCATATGACTCATAGAAATAGTAGATAGACTAGCTAGAATCAATAGATTAGAATTCTAGAACCATATGCAAGACGTCACATACGAACTAGTGCTATTCTATTGATTCTATTAGAATCAAACAGAAAGTTTGATTCTAGATTCAAATAGATTTGAATCTATTTATTGAATAGTGAAAAAGTCTTTTCTAAAATGACGTCTTGCATATGACTCATAGAAATAGTAGATAGACTAGCTAGAATCAAACTTTCACAGTTCTATTACTATTGATTCTAGCTGTCTAGAATCAATAGATTAGAATTCTAGAACCATATGCAAGACGTCACATACGAACTAGTGCTATTCTATTGATTCTATTAGAATCAAACAGAAAGTTTGATTCTAGATTCAAATAGATTTGAATCTATTTATTGAATAGTGAAAAAGTCTTTTCTAAAATGACGTCTTGCATATGACTCATAGAAATAGTAGATAGACTAGCTAGAATCAATAGATTAGAATTCTAGAACCATATGCAAGACGTCACATACGAACTAGTGCTATTCTATTGATTCTATTAGAATCAAACAGAAAGTTTGATTCTAGATTCAAATAGATTTGAATCTATTTATTGAATAGTGAAAAAGTCTTTTCTAAAATGACGTCTTGCATATGACTCATAGAAACAGTAGATAGACTAGCTAGAATCAAACTTTCACTGTTCTATCTACTATTGATTCTAGCTGGTCTAGAATCAATAGATTAGAATTCTAGAACCATATGCAAGATGTCACATACGAACTTGTGTTATTCTATTGATTCTATTAGAATCAAACAGAAAGTTTGATTCTAGATCAAATAGATTTGAATCTCTTTATTGAATAGTGAAAAGTCTTTTCTAAAATGACGTCTTGCATATGACTCATAGAAATAGTAGATAGACTAGCTAGAATCAATAGATTAGAATTCTAGAACCATATGCAAGACGTCAAATACGAACTAGTGCTATTCTATTGATTCTATTAGAATCAAACAGAAAGTTTGATTCTAGATTCAAATAGATTTGAATCTATTTATTGAATAGTGAAAAAGTCTTTTCTAAAATGACGTCTTGCATATGACTCGTAGAAATAGTAGATAGACTAGCTAGAATCAAACTTTCACTGTTCTATCTACTATTGATTCTAGCTGGTCTAGAATCAATAGATTAGAATAGTAGGCAATAGTAGGCTCAATGACTCATAGAAATAGTAGATAGACTAGCTAGAATCAATAGATTAGAATTCTAGAACCATATGCAAGACGTCACATACGAACTAGTGCTATTCTATTGATTCTATTAGAATCAAACAGAAAGTTTGATTCTAGATTCAAATAGATTTGAATCTATTTATTGAATAGTGAAAAAGTCTTTTCTAAAATGACGTCTTGCATATGACTCATAGAAATAGTAGATAGACTAGCTAGAATCAAACTTTCACTGTTCTATCTACTATTGATTCTAGCTGGTCTAGAGTCAATAGATTAGAATTCTAGAGCTATATGCAAGACGTCACATACGAACTAGTGCTATTCTATTGATTCTATTAGAATCAAACAGACAGTTTGATTCTAGATTCAAATAGATTTGAATCTATTTATTGAATAGGGAAAAAGTCTTTTCTAAAATGACGTCTTGCATATGGCTCATAGAAATAGTAGATAGACTAGCTAAGAATCAATAGATTAGAATTCTAGAACCATATGCCAGACGTCACATACGAACTAGTGCTATTCTATTGATTCTACTAGAATCAAACAGAAAGTTTGATTCTAGATTCAAATAGATTTGAATCTATTTATTGAATAGTGAAAAAGTCTTTTCTAAAATGACGTCTTGCATATGACTCATAGAAATAGTAGATAGACTAGCTAGAATCAAACTTTCACTGTTCTATCTACTATTGATTCTAGCTGGTCTAGAATCAATAGATTAGAATTCTAGAACCATATGCAAGACGTCACATACGAACTAGTGCTATTCTATTGATTCTATTAGAATCAAACAGACAGTTTGATTCTAGATTCAAATAGATTTGAATCTATTTATTGAATAGTGAAAAAGTCTTTTCTAAAATGACGTCTTGCATATGACTCATAGAAATAGTAGATAGACTAGCTAGAATCAATAGATTAGAATTCTAGAACCATATGCAAGACGTCACATACGAACTAGTGCTATTCTATTGATTCTATTAGAATAAAACAGAAAGTTTGATTCTAGATTCAAATAGATTTGAATCTATTTATTGAATAGTGAAAAAGTCTTTTCTAAAATGACGTCTTGCATATGACTCATAGAAATAGTAGATAGACTAGCTAGAATCAAACTTTCACTGTTCTATCTACTATTGATTCTAGCTGGTCTAGAATCAATAGATTAGAATTCTAGAACCATATGCAAGACGTCACATACGAACTAGTTCTATTCTATTGATTCTATTAGAATCAAACAGAAAGTTTGATTCTAGATTCAAATAGATTTGAATCTATTTATTGAATACGGAAAAAGTCTTTTCTAAAATGACGTCTTGCATATGGCTCATAGAAATAGTAGATAGACTAGCTAAGAATCAATAGATTAGAATTCTAGAACCATATGCCAGACGTCACATACGAACTAGTGCTATTCTATTGATTCTACTAGAATCAAACAGAAAGTTTGATTCTAGATTCAAATAGATTTGAATCTATTTATTGAATAGTGAAAAAGTCTTTTCTAAAATGACGTCTTGCATATGACTCATAGAAATAGTAGATAGACTAGCTAGAATCAAACTTTCACTGTTCTATCTACTATTGATTCTAGCTGGTCTAGAATCAATAGATTAGAATTCTAGAACCATATGCAAGACGTCACATACGAACTAGTGCTATTCTATTGATTCTATTAGAATCAAACAGACAGTTTGATTCTAGATTCAAATAGATTTGAATCTATTTATTGAATAGTGAAAAAGTCTTTTCTAAAATGACGTCTTGCATATGACTCATAGAAATAGTAGATAGACTAGCTAGAATCAATAGATTAGAATTCTAGAACCATATGCAAGACGTCACATACGAACTAGTGCTATTCTATTGATTCTATTAGAATAAAACAGAAAGTTTGATTCTAGATTCAAATAGATTTGAATCTATTTATTGAATAGTGAAAAAGTCTTTTCTAAAATGACGTCTTGCATATGACTCATAGAAATAGTAGATAGACTAGCTAGAATCAAACTTTCACAGTTCTATTTACTATTTATTCTAGCTGGTCTAGAATCAATAGATTAGAATTCTAGAACCATATGCAAGACGTCACATACGAACTAGTGCTATTCTATTGATTCTATTAGAATCAAACAGAAAGTTTGATTCTAGATTCAAATAGATTTGAATCTATTTATTGAATAGTGAAAAAGTCTTTTCTAAAATGATGTCTTGCATATGACTCGTAGAAATAGAAGATAGACTAGCTAGCATCAAACTTTCACTGTTTTATCTACTATTGATTCTAGCTGGTCTAGAATCAATAGATTAGAATAGTAGGCAATAGTAGGCTAAAGGACTCATAGAAATAGTAGATAGACTAGCTAGAATCAATAGATTAGAATTCTAGAACCATATGCAAGACGTCACATACGAACTAGTGCTATTCTATTGATTCTATTAGAATGACACAGAAAGTTTGATTCTAGATTCAAATAGATTTGAATCTATTTATTGAATAGTGAAAAAGTCTTTTCTAAAATGACGTCTTGCATATGACTCATAGAAATAGTAGATAGACTAGCTAGAATCAAACTTTCACTGTTCTATCTACTATTGATTCTAG
>NW_027066470.1:0-18420 GCF_032884065.1 Artemia franciscana
TATATATATATATATATATATATATATATATAATAGTAAAAATCTGGCACCCCCTTCAGGTATATTTGCTTATCATAAGGATTACTTCTCGCACAAAGATCAAACTGAAACAGGTTTCTGAAAAGACTTAGCTAAGACGTTAAACATTACTTTTGGTAAATTATTTTAAGATCCAACAGCCCATTTCGGTAGAAACCCTGATGACCTGAATATAGAGGCCCAAATCAGGGACCTATTGGAAGCTGACATGTCAAATCATGTACAGACCCCGAAAAGGTAGAATTAGGGTTATTAGTGCACCCTTACCTTCCGATAAGTTTGGCTGAGATCCGAAAACCCATTCTACAAATTTAACTCTGTTTAAAAGTAAAACAGTTCAAAATAGGGATGATACCTTTTTATTGACAATGAATAGATATAAAATTATTTAACTGGATATTTCGAACACATATACAATGTTCATCATCAGCAGTAAAACTAAAAGACATGAATAAAAATAAACAAAATTTATACCTAATAAACTAATACATATAGTTTATTGCTCTTTTTTTTTCAATGCAACAGCGGAGGCAAATCTCTTTGACCTTTTCGGTTCCGATTCATTAGATTTATCTGATATATTACGTGGACAGAGGTCATAGCTCTTAGGTGAGGTGATATTTACTTTACTTGACCTCAGTAAATCTGTTTGAAGTATTCTATTAAAAGAAAAAAACTTTTTTTCACAAAACAAGTTTTTTAAAGAACATAAAGAACTCCATTAAATCAAAAATGAGCAAACACAGAATCAAATAATCTACCAAGCGCATGACTCTTTTATATTTGGTCCTTCGGCTTTTGAAATACACTGATCAATCTATTTACTTATGGGTGTTATGTTTATTAAGAGTTTACTAACTAAATGCAGTGTTTCTTCTTTGTGATAGAAGGGTTGAAGTGTGAAGTGTTTTGTTTGTGATAGGAATTTCGAAAAAAAGAGATAGCTCATGTACATTTTTTTTTCATTATTTGTACTTTTTTAGGTACATGACCGTATTTTTAGCTTTAAAATACACTTTATATTATCTTAGTAATCAAAATTACCGTAAAGCTTGTCAATGCCTTTTTGCTGTTTTAACAGCTCCTGTACTTTTTCAGGTAATCCAAAAAAAGGACCAACATCAGTGTAGTGAGTCAAAATTGGGAATGCTGGAGACTTATTCTCTCCTTCTAAATTACTACCAAGAATTGAGGCGTTTCCTAAAGAAGCTGAGCTACTACCTCGCGGTAAAGTCAAACCACTCACAGACTTCCCAAACCTTGCATTAGTTGCAGCAGTTAGTTGAGTATCTCCAAATAAATTCTGCGATTCAAGACTTCTTCTGGAAATCGGTTTTACGAATAGAGAATCAGCATCTACTGCTGGGCGTTTCCGTAAAGATCTCCGTTGCGGTGACCTTATTTCAGTAGGCGAGAGATGGAAGCAACTACGCCGTTTCAACGCTGCTGGTCGATTTGATAAAACCGGGCTTGTTGGAGAAGTTCTATCAAATAGATCCTGGGACTCTTTTCTGGCAACATCATTTCCAGATAGCCCGATTGCAGCAGGCTCTAGAACTCCAAGAAGCTCGTCAGTAAACAAATAATCCTCGGCATCATCCTAAAATATAGGAACGTCATATTAAATTTCTACTTTTTGCTTTTGTCGAAAGTGAGTTCCAAATCGAATATTCATAAATCTTAAAAACAGCGAAAAAAATGGTTCAATCTCACTTTCTGTAGCTCAAAAGGTCAAGATAAATAGGCCACGAATTGTGGAAGAAAGATAGTAAATTACCAAACAGTTTTTTTCCGGTCATCCGTTTAGGCCAAACAAAACAAATTGTCCCTGAGTAGGGGGGGGGGATAGACATCCCCTTCTGGTAATTTACTTATCATAAAGATTTGGACCCCATTCTTCTTCCTCTCCCATAGAGATCAAACCAACAGGTTTCTGAAAAGACCTAGCTAGGATGTTAAACATTACTTTTGGTAAATTATTTTGAGGTCCAACAGCCCATTTCGGTAGAAACCCTGATGACTTGAATAGGGATACCCAAATCAGGGACCTACTGGAAGTTGACATGTCAAATCCCTCACAGACCCCGAAAAGTTAAAATCAGGGCTATTAGTGTACTCTCACCTTCAACTAAAGGGTTTTCCCGCCGCCTAACTGTTTAATACCAATGTTAGCTAACAGGTATTTGTATGGACGGTGGAAAAACAATTGTAAGCTATTGTTTGTAGGGCGGAAAAACCTCTTAGGCTTGGTTTGGATTCAACGACCCATTTTAACAAATTTCCTGATGGTAACAATTAGCAGGATTCTTCGGTTTCCCAAATATCAGATTGTGTCCAGGCCAAAAAATTACAGCTAGAATACTTACCCTCCCAATTTGGTTGAGATTCAGCGACTGATTCTCAGCAATGTTGGGATAACCAAAATTTAGCAACCACCTTTTCCCACAAAGGTCAAAACTGGTTTTGAGCCCCAAAATGATCATCGAGGCTAGTTACCCTTACTTATTACAGTGCTTGGTTGAGATTTAAAAAATCGCTTCTTCTGGAAATTTTAACGGGAAGAATATAAACCCTCCCCTACAAAGGTCACATAACACTTGGAGCTTCAAAGGCCATAAAAAGGAGAGGGGGTATTGTTTCCCAAACAGTGCAGTTGAGATTCACCTATCATGCCTGGTAGACTTACAGATAATAAGAATCCCCCTCCCTTACATGGAAAAAAGTTGTGGATGGACATACAAGAGGTGCAACCTGAAAAATCCCTCTTACTTTCCACAAAGTCTAATTGAGACAAATTTATTACAAGCTGTTTTGGTGATAATAAACTATGAGCCCCCTCCCCTCCCAATAGATGTTCGGGTGGAGATAAAGCCTCAAAAAGTACATTTAGGTAGTTATTCTTACTGTTCCAGCAACCACACTTGAGGTCTGACAGTTCCTACTCTTAGGTATCACCATGAAAACAAACAAGGACCCCCTCTAGCTCCTACCATACCAGATTTTTTTTTTCAATAAAAATGGTATTACAGAGCTCCTAAGCTAGTTAATTACAGATTTGAGGCAACCAATTAAACATACAGGTCTAAGCTAAGTGCATATTTCAGAGGTTGTGGGTATGTCACACAGATACATGCTGTAAATTACAGTCATATAAAACTCTTAAAATATGTGATTGGAGTGTCTTGCATTGATCCTCAGACCTACATCCTCACGAAATTAAATTCAATTCTAAACGACAGCTAAGAAGTCAACTTGAAACCCTAAAATCGTTTTCAGGTTTTGAATTGTTTCAAAGCCTGAAACAGTTCTTTCATTCATGCAGAATGAAAAAAAAACTGTATTTCATTGACAGAACAGACAAATCCTTAAAAGTAGCCTGTAAAGCAATTAACAACACAAGATGCAGGCGGTTACTGATCAGGCCACAGTGGACAAACTATAGTGTATACCCAAAACTAACAATAGTAGGGAAATATTCAAATTACAAACTTAAAAAAAAAAATCAAGGAACATTCTTCTACAGCGAAAATACTATTCAAGTATATATATATATATATATATATATATATATATATATATATATATATATATATATATATATATATATATATATATATATATATATATATATATATATATATATATATATATATATATATATATACAAAGATAAATCAGCTTATTAAAATTAAAATTTTAAAAATACCAACAAGTTTTCACCCATTCAGTTGAGGCACTCTGACCTGGTTATTTTGCTTTTTCGTTTTTCATTACAAGCTAATCTTAGGATCCAACATTCAAATTCTTGAAAATGAGCAGAAATACGAGAAAAATTATCCAAGAACAGGGTGTCTGGCATTTGTCAGGAACAGTAACAGCAATTTATTGCCCAGAGTGTACTTATGTAACAAGCAAAAATTATGATGCAAGGCCATACTGGATTTTTTTTTTCCCTTAAAAACTAGAGCTCCTTTACCTGGTCAGTTTAGTACATTTTCTTTGCAGACCTCCTTTACTTGGGCAACTAGAGCTACTTCACTTGGTCAGTTTATTACATTTTCTTTATGGAGATATTTTATTTAGAGCTCCTTTGCATGAGCAGCTAGAGCTCCCTTACTTAGGCAACTAGAGCTCCTTTACCTATTTAATTTAGTGCATTTTCTTTACAAAGATCATTTAATTTGGCAACTAGAGCTCATTCGCTTGGCCAGTTTTGTACATTTTCTTTAGAAAGCTTCTTTATGTGGGTAGCTAGAGCTCCTTTGCTTGGTCAGTTTGGCACATTTTCTTCAAAGAGCTGATTTACTTTGGCAACTAGAGCTCCTTTAATAGGACAACTATGGCTCCTTTACCTGTTGAGTTTAGTAAATTTTCTTCACCGAGATCCTTAGCCTAGGCAATTAAGGCTCCTTTACTTGGTCAACTTAGTAAATTTTCTTTACAAAGCTTCTTTACATAGGCAACTAGAGCTGCTTTAATTAGTCGGTTTAGTACATGTTCTTTACAAAGCTCCTTTACTTCTGAAACCAGAGCTCCTTTAGTTGTTCAGTTTAGTACATTTTCTTTACTTGGCCAGTTCAACACACTTTCTTTACAGAGCTCTCTTACTTGGGCAACTAGAGCTCCTTTGCTTGAGCAGTTTGGTACATTTTCTTCACAGAACTCATTTACCTGGGCACCGAGAGCTCCTTTAAAATTACAACTATAGCTCCTTTACCTGTTCAGTACATTTCCTTTAAAGAGATTTCTTTACTTAGGCAACTTAGGCTTGTTTACTTTGTGAATTTAGTACATTTTCTTTAAAAAGCTCT
The DNA here is from genome assembly GCF_032884065.1 of Artemia franciscana. NCBI lineage: Eukaryota > Metazoa > Arthropoda > Branchiopoda > Anostraca > Artemiidae > Artemia > Artemia franciscana. The sequence goes on from NW_027066470.1 coordinate 4,851, forward strand.
TTTACTTGGGAAACTAGAGCTGCTTTACTTGGTCGGTTAAAGCATCTGGTTGGGAAACCAGAGCTCTTTTTAGTTGTTCAGTTTAGTTACATTTTCTTGATAGAGCTCCTTTGCTTAGTCAGTTTGGTACATTTTCTTTGTAGAAAATTTCCTTTGTATCCTTTATAGTATATTTTCTTTACTGAGCTCATTTACTTGCGCAACTAGAGCTCCTTTGCTCAGTCAGCTTGGTACATTTACTTTTTAGGATTTCTTTACTTGTTCATTTTAGTATATTTTCTTTACTGAGCTCATTTACTTGCGCAACTAGAGCTCCTTTGCTCAGTCAGCTTGGTACATTTACTTTTTAGGATTTCTTTACTTGTTCATTTTAGTATATTTTCTTTACAGAGCTCATTTAATGGGGCAACTAGAACTGTTTAATTTATTCAGTTTAGTATATTTTCTAATATACTTTTATACAAATATACTAAGTATACTAATATACCTAATATACTTTTAGTAAATCCTCTCTAACAACATTAGATACATACTTAGTATCTCCTAGGCTTTTAAATAAGTAAACCATCTGTACATAAACACAAATAGATGTTTCCTTAGACCTTAGTTCCTCCAGGGTCAGGTGTAGCACATAGGGCATCAACAAAGCCTTGCCAGATGTCCCAGAGCAGAGCAGCAGCCACGACGTCCTCCCACTGTGGTTGTAATGACAGCTCAGCACTCAGTGGATCTTGGTCATACTGTTGTCAGAGGGTGTGTTTCAGTCACCCTCTTTTTTGCCCACCCTTGGGTTACCACTTGTAGAAAGCATTTGGAAGATGGTCTCCTGACATTCAGAGTACATGAACAAGATAGGTCCATCTTCTCTGCTTCAGGAGATCAGTGACTGGCAGTTGACCTGTTTGTCTGTGAACCACTACATTCGTGACCCTGTCCTGTCATGAAATGTCAAGGATTCTTCAGAGGCAGATATTTTCAAATGCTAGGATATTTTTTTCCAACTGGACATTCAGCTTCCAGCATTCACTGGCATAAAGGAGAATGGGCATGACGTTACTATTCAACAGACGGAGATTTAAATACAAAAAGTATATTTTGCTTTGCCATACTGGTTTCAGTTTGTTGAATGCCAATATTGCTCATCCATTTCTTCTCTTTATCTTGTTGACTATTCTGCCATCATATTCAATCGAACTTCCAAGATATTTGAACTCCTGGACTCTTTTGATTGTTTTTCTGTTGCTTTTAAGAATCAAAGGTGAGTTGGATGTGACCATGTTCTTTGATTTACTAACGTTTACTATTAATCCCATTTTCTCCGCTTTGTCTGCTATGGTGATGCAAACGTTGCTTTGCCTCTTCTAGAAGTGCCAATTTGTCTGCAAAGCCTAAGTCTGTAAGCTGCTGACCACTGACTTTTACACCAAAGCCTGATGCTTTTCATAGGACATAGTCCATTACTAGGACAAATAGGAACAGGGATAACACATATCCTTGTTTCACCTTAGAGAGAATCTTAAGGAATTGTGTCTCCCCATACTCTGTTCTGACCCAATATTTGTTCTCTTCTCAGAGGGCCATTATTAGATGGACTACTTTACTAGGTATTCCATACAATTTAAAAATCTTCTATAAAACATCACAATCAATGGAGTCAAACACTTTTTCGAAATCAATGAAGGGCAGATAAAGCTTTTCATTCCATTCTCTTGACTCTTCCACCATAAGTCTGAGGATAAAAATAAGGTCAGATCATGATCTATCAGGCTGGAACCCGTGTTGTTCTTCCCTTAGATGTGAGTCAAGAGCTGCTCTCAAACGCTGCAATATAATCGTGGCCAAGAATTTACTTGGCACTGAAGTAAGGTTGATTCCCCTTCAGTTGTCACAGTTAATAGCATCTGCCTTCTTAGACAATTTGACTAGAATACCTCTAGTCGAATCCCATGGAACCTTTCCCACGCTGCAAACTGCTACTAGGAGAGCAGTCCATACATTTAAGCACGCTCAAAGGGATGTCTTCTGGTTTTACTTGTCTCTTCTTGCACTCTTTTTGACAGCTTTATCTTCTTCTTTATAGCGTAGATGCAGACAGTCTTTATCTTCAGGTCTTGATGCATTCAGGATATCTCTCTTTGTTACCTTGCTTCATTCAATGAATTTCCATGTTTTGTCTGATATCCATTCCTCCTTCTTTCTGTTTCTTATATCCAAGACTTGCCTTGGCGGTATCATGTTAGGTATTTTTGATTATGAATCCGATATCTTTGACACAATTATTGTCAGTATTCACTTAATTCACTTAGTTATTCACAGTAATTCACTTAGGACAAGTATATAGGCCCAATCCTCCTCCTTTTTCTAGGCTTGGGACTGGCTTCTCTGCACATATTTGTATACATAATATATGTATATTTTATGTATATATATATATATATATTATATATGTATATATTATAATAGATTTTGAGGAAACTCAGTTTAAAATCATAAAAGCTGAATAGTAGATTAATAAAGCTTACACCTTGATGTACACCTCTTTTTATAGGATGAAAGGTAACTGTGTTCTTGGACTTGGAATAACCCATCAGTGAAGAAGTTTAGATGACATGTAATGAAGATCTGTGGGAAAAATGAAGTATATTGTTTAGTCCCACACAATTAAAATATTTGGTGAGAACATTAAAAGATGCATAGAAACTAGGTCATATTTTAGAAAAGCCTAGTAAAAAGACCAAAGGAACAAATAATTTGCTTTTTTTAATACCCTATTGTGCAGCATTATGCCTGAAAGTCTTTTTTGTTTGTTAATTATTTAGCTGTTACCTTCTCCTGAAATAAACCTCAAAGATTTCTGAAAATTACTTTAAACAACATAAAATATTTACTTATATCATTTCTAAATAAAGATCACTGTACTAATCCTCCTCCCCCCTTCTAATGGACAAAGCTATAGCCCAAAGTATACACACTTGGTGAATCTTTCCTAGACTTGATTTTTCTTCCTGCAGCTTGTACCTATTGATGGTGCTTGATTACTGTTAAATTAATCAAGAACAGATTCAACCTATGAAATATTTATTGAGTAGACCTATTTTAGTAATTGGTCCCCTCAGAAGGAAACAAAGTAAAATTTTGGAAACTATTTTACCAAATTCTAAAATACTTGCTTACATCACTCCTAAAACCACGTCACTTGCAAATATAACAACATATACATGCATGTTATAAAAACATGCAAATATATAGCACAAACTGTAAATACACCATTAATCTTTACAAACCTTCAAATTAACTTAATAGCAAACAAGCAACAGCAACAAAAAGTGAAAAATTCATGGAGTATACATAATTTAAGCTATAAATTGGTATGTTAGGGGGGGAGTGGAAATAGTGAATATTTTAAAGTCTTTTTTAATAGTTTCAGAATTTTGTGGTATCTCCTTCTGATGGGACTAGCCATTAAACTATTACCAATATAAATAATAATAATAATTTTTTTATCACCCACTTCACAAAACAGAGGTTAAGTGGAGTAAAATACAAAAGAAAAACAGCAAAAGTAATACAAAAGAAACAAATTTAATCACATACAGAAAAAAGACGGATAAGGCAATGAAAACATCCTAGCCTATAAAGTGCTTCAATAGCTAGCTTTGCAGATAATTTTTTGAAAGCACCACTAATATCTGTCGCACAATACTTTTTAACCAGTTTTGTATTCCGGTAAGAACAAGGTAGATATAAAAGAAATTTGCAGTACCGGTAATAATTTATGCGAATACGTTTTAGATCACCAGTCAACAGAAGTGGCCTAATACCAGAACAGAAGAGCACAGAATGATCACAAAACTTTGAGTAAAGCCGAGTTAGTACTCTTCTCCTATAGTGTCAACGATTTGCTACAATCTTAGAGTAACCGAGCCTCGGCTTATCACTAATATCTTTGACAGCACGAGACCTGAGAGCATTCATAGAATCGCATACTGTTATACCAAGCCAACGAAACGATTTAACACGAGGAATACTAAAACCATTGCAGTATAGTGATTCTGAACAATTATTACCGTTGAAAACAAGAAACTCGCACTTGTCAATATTTAGGTACAGGCCGATATCGCGGAAAGCAGAAGTAACTGACTTCACTGAACAGGCAAGACCAGACTCAGTTTGACTAATCAGAAGAAGGTCATCTGCATAAGCCAGATATGAGATATCAGATGGTCCTAGTAGGCACGTAGTCGATATTTTTGATAATACATTTTCAATACAAGCATTAAAAATATACAGCGAAAGAACTCCCCCTTGTCTTACACCACAACAAACAGGGATATGACCAAAATAAGAATTATCTAATGACTTAAGGCAAAGGTAAGAATGGGAGTACCAAAAACGAAGCACGTGAATTACCGACGGATTTACTCCTCTCTGGCATAATGCTGTCCATGCTTGAGTATGACAAATACTGTCAAATGCTTTAGACAAGTCTAGGGTTGCGAAATGAAGTACACGACGAGTGCGATGGGCATCTTTTAATAAAGAAGTCAAAGCACGGTGAGCATGCTGACAGCCTAGCCCAGATCTAAAACCAAATTGATTATCATCATTTAGAGCAAGCTTAGTGATATAAGGAAGTAGGAGGTGTTCAAAAAGCTTGCTAAGAGTACAAGCTACCATTATCAGCCTATAAGAACTACAAGAAACCAGATCTTTTCCTTTTTTTAGAAGTGACATAATGCTACCGCATAAGAACCAGTCGGGCACACACGAACTACTCAAACACATTTGAAAAAACAGTTGGAGATGAGATACCAGTTCAAAAGAATTCAGAACAAGATTCAAAACACTAATCCCATCAATATCCAAAGATTTTGATTTTAAATCCTTAATACCTTTAATAATAGCCCACTTTTCAACTGGAATCATGTCTCTGACATAAACGTGACAGCAAATTTTATTCAAGCAAACACAAGAAATGCTTATACACTGCATAATTAACTTTCAAAAATATTTTTGAATAATGTTTGACCCCAAGATGGATGAGATATAATATCACTAGAACTTGCATCCGGAAACTTGGCAGAATTTATCACTTTTCATCACTCACTATTACTTTTCGAAAAAGTTTCACCAGAGTAACGAACGGCACGAAGATAGCGTTTATATTCAAGTTTCGTCTTTTGTTTTAGATCAAACACAGTACCCCGAGAAGGTCGACCACAGGCAGACCAGATTCTTAACCAGAATTTGGCGTTATTCTTGACTTTTTTCAGCAAAGGATCACACTTCCAAATTGGTGTTTGGGTATTCCGCCTGACAAAGATCAGCAGTATGGCCAGATCTTCAGCTTGCTTTATACATAAGATAATGTCATGATAATAGCAATTCAAATCAGCATGAGCATTGTCAATAATAGGGTACGCATTTGTGCAAAGAAGATGGAAAGGGACACGTATGATGGACAGTTCCAAGGGTAGCAAAGTAAAGAGGCTTGTTTGCACTAGACCAATCATGTTTTTCAAACCACTTATGCGACATTGAGGGTTGGTTTGAGTATATGTCAGAAGTAACCATAATATCAAAATCCAGAGGTAAATGATCATAATCTCTCTCATCTTCATCAACATATACTGCTGAAGTTTGTAATGAATGATGGCAGATAGAGTGGTCTAAATTTGAGACAGAACCACTACAGTGGATATATGTAAATCTATGGTCTTTTGCTAGGACCTTAAATACTGAGGGTAGACACTGAAAAAGCGGCTTCCTTTTGTGTTGAGGAAATGGTGATGTCACAGTTTAAGTTGCCTATAAGCACCCACTTGTATCCCAGACGCTCAATACCAGATATGAGAGTCTTTAATTTATTGCAGGCATTCGCATAGCTGGAGAAGGAAGAAACAGATCTTCTATCATGGGGCAAATAGGCGTTGATTATGATCACGTCTGCAAGCCGGATTGCAAGATAGTGTTCAGAGGATTGGTAGCAGCTAGGAGACAAATAGCTAGGCAGATATTGCTTAATTATACAGGCAAGACCGCCAGAAGGCCTGCCTCAGGTATGTTGGGCATTCGTGATGAAAACAGCATGTTGAGAACTTCGCCTTAGAAAAGTTTACACTGCAACTTGGGAGCAGGTGTTCTTGGAAGAGAACAACATCATGATTAGCTAGTTTCTCATCAAGGCTTAACACTTTATCCTTTGTCCCATTGATGTTGAAAGAGCAAACTGAGACTTTATACTCATTCATGATTGCAAGCGAGAAGGCCATGGAACTTTGGAATTAGCAAGAATATGAGATATACATATATATATATATATATATATATATATATATATATATATATATATATATATATATATATATATATATATATATATATATATATATATATATATATATATATATATATATATATATATATATATATATATATATATATATATATATATATATATATATATATATATATATATATATATATATATATATATATATATATATATATATATATATATAATATATATATATATATATATATATATATATATATATATATATATATATATATATATATATATATATATATATATATATATATATATATATATATATATATATATATATATATATATATATATATATATATATATATATATTTAAGGGTGTCAGACAGGGTGGTTTAACTTCCCCTGTTCTTTTTAATAGCTCAGTTTCTAATGCTCAATGCTTTGTCAAGTGCACATGTATTTATGGTGGAATCAATATATATATATATATATATATATATATATATATATATATATATATATATATATATATATATATATATATATATATATATATATACTAGCTGTTGGGGTGGCGCTTCGCGCCACCCCAACACCTAGTTGGTGGGGGCGCTTCGCGCCCCCCCCCAAGCCCCCCCGCGCGCGTAAGTCGTTACGCGCCATTGTAGTTGTGTCCCTATGTCCCACCTGTGAATATAGATATATATATATATATATATATATATATATATATATATATATATATATATATATATATATATATATATATATATATATATATATATATATATATATATATATATATATATATATATATGTTTTTAACTACGTAAAACTTGCGAATATACAACATTCTTTGCTGTCCCATTGTCTGTGCATATAAATAGATTGTCAGGTTTACCGACTCTTGAACATGCAACATATAATGGTCCATGGGAAAACAATCCGTATTCAGATCTATACCTCATGATTCTAATGATTGCCCTTGAGCTTTGTTGATGGTGATTGCTAATCGACCATTCCCTGAGTCGCCATCGTCATTTATATATCCCCCTGTGCACCCCGGCGTCCCCTTTGTAGTTATGTCCCTGTGTCCCGGTCGTCATTTATATTCCCTGTGTCCCGGTCGTCATTTGTGTCCCCGGTGTTCCAGTCTGTGATTTCTCTTTGAGTGTCCCGGGCGTCATTTATATTCCTTGTGTCCCGGTGTCCCGGTCGTCATTTATATCCCCCTGTGCCCCCCGGCGTCCCCATTGTAGTTGTGTCCCCTGTGTCCCGGTCGTCATTTATATTCCCTGTGTCCCGGTCGTCATTTGTACGACCGGGTCATATATATATTGTCATATATATATATATATATATATATATATATATATCGTATATATATATATATATATATATATATATATATATATATATATATATATATATATATATATATATATATATATATATATATATATATATATATATATATATATATATATATATATATATATATATATGGTATTCAGATCTATACCTCATGATTCTAATGATTGCCCTTGAGCTTTGTTGATGGTGATTGCTAATCGACCATTCCCTGTCCCGGTGTCCCGGTCGTCATTTACATCCCCCTGTTTCCCCCGGTGTCCCCGTTGTAGTTGTGTCCCTGTGTCCCGGTCGTCATTTATATTCCTGTGTCCCGGTCGTCATTTGTATCCCGGTGTCCCGCCCTGTTTCCCCCGGTGTCCCCGTTGTAGTTGTGTCCCTGTGTCCCGGTCGTCATTTATATTCCCTGTGTCCCGGTCGTCATTTGTATCCCGGTGTCCCGGTCTGTATATACATTCGTTTTTTAGTTTTGTTTTTCTCCTTTATTTTTTTCCTTTTTTTTCTTTTTTAGCTTATTTAGATTTTTAGATTTTTTAGTATTTTTATTAGTTTTTATTTTTTTTTTCTGTTTAGTTTTTTTGTCCCGGTCGTCATTTATATCCCCCTGTTTCCCCCGGTGTCCCCGTTGTAGTTGTGTCCCTGTGTCCCGGTCGTCATTTATATTCCCTGTGTCCCGGTCGTCATTTGTATCCCGGTGTATTTTTTTTTATTAGTTTTTAGTTTTTTTTGTAGTTTTTGCCTTTTTTTTAGTTTTTTCAGTTTTGACGTCACCTGATCCAGTTTTTTCAGGTGACGTCACCTGATCCACGATCCACAGATCCACAGACAACTTATTTTTATATATATAGATAGTTTTTTTTTTTTTACTTATACCCTGGTCGTCATTTATACTCCCTGTGTCCCGGTGCTTTGTTGATTGCTAATCGAACATTCCTTTTGTCCTGTCGCTTTCTCTTTGAGTTTCGTCATTTATTTTTTTCTTTTTTAGTTCTTTTAGTTTTTACCTTTTTTAGTTTTTTTTAGTTTTTTAGATGAAAATTTTTTTTAGTTTTTTCCTTTTTTTCTTTTTAGTTTTTTATTGGTTTTTACCTTTATTTTAGCTTATTTTTCAGTTTTTTTCCTTTTTTTTAGTTTTTTTTTTATTTTGTATTTTTTTTAGTTTTTTACCTTTTTTTTAGTTTTTTTAGTTTTTTTAGTTTTTTAGCATTTTTACTTTTTTTATTAGTTTTTTAGTTTTTTTTTGTAGTTTTTGCCTTTTTTTAGTTTTTTCAGTTTTTTTTTTAGTTTTTTATTGGTTTTTACCTTTATTTTAGCTTATTTTTCAGTTTTTTTCCTTTTTTTTTAGTTTTTAGTTTTTTTTAGTTTTTTATCTTTTTTTTTAGTTTTTTTAGTTTTTTTAGTTTTTTAGCTTTTTTATTTTTTTTTATTAGTTTTTAGTTTTTTTTGTAGTTTTTGCCTTTTTTTAGTTTTTTTAGTTTTTTAGCTTTTTTATTAGTTTTTAGTTTTTTTGTAGTTTTTGACTTTTTTTAGTTTTTTTAGTTTTTTAGCTTTTTTATTTTTTTATTAGTTTTTAGTTTTTTTGTAGTTTTTGCCTTTTTTAGTTTTTTCAGTTTTGACGTCACCTGATCCAGTTTTTTCAGGTGACGTCACCTGACCCATCAATCCATCCACAGACAACTTATTTTTATATATATAGACTAGCTGTTGGGGTGGCGCTTCGCGCCACCCCAACACCTAGTTGGTGGGGGCGCTTCGCGCCCCCCCAAGCCCCCCCGCGCGCGTAAGTCGTTACGCACCATAATAGTTACGCGCCATTGTAGTTGTGTCCCTATGTCCCCACCTGTGAATATAGATAGATATATATATATGGTTTTAACTACGTAAAACTTGCGAATATACAACATTCTTTGCTGTCCCATTGTCTTTGCATATAAATAGATTGTCAGGTTTACCGACTCTTGAACATGCAACATATAATGGTCCATGGGAAAACAATCTGTATTCAGATCTATACCTCATGATTCTAATGATTGCCCTTGAGCTTTGTTGATGGTGATTGCTAATCGACCATTCCCTGTCCCGGTGTCCCGGTCGTCATTTACATCCCCCTGTTTCCCCCGGTGTCCCCGTTGTAGTTGTGTCCCTGTGTCCCGGTCGTCATTTATATTCCCTGTGTCCCGGGTCCCGGTCGTCATTTGTATCCCGGTGTCCCGGTCTGTATATACATTCGTTTTTTAGTTTTGTTTTTCTCCTTTATTTTTTTCCTTTTTTTTTCTTTTTTAGCTTATTTAGATTTTTAGATTTTTTAGTTTTTTTTATTAGTTTTTAGTTTTTTTTTCTTTTTAGTTTTTTTGTCCCAGTCGTCATTTATATCCCCCTGTTTCCCCCGGTGTCCCCGTTGTAGTTGTGTCCCTGTGTCCCGGTCGTCATTTATATTCCCTGTGTCCCGGTCGTCATTTGTTTCCCGTGTACCGGAGTTGTGTCCCTGTGTCCCGGTCGTCATTTATATTCCCTGTGTCCCGGGTCCCGGTCGTCATTTGTATCCCGGTGTCCCGGTCTGTATATACATTCGTTTTTTAGTTTGTTTTTCTCCTTTATTTTTTTTCCTTTTTTTTTCTTTTTTAGCTTATTTAGATTTTTAGATTTTTTAGTTTTTTTATTAGTTTTTAGTTTTTTTTTTCTTTTTAGTTTTTTTGTCCCGGTCGTCATTTATATCCCCCTGTTTCCCCCGGGTCGTCATTTATACTCCCTGTGTCCCGGTGCTTTGTTGATTGCTAATCGAACATTCCTTTTGTCCTGGTCGCTTTCTCTTTGAGTGTCGTCATTTATTTTTTTCTTTTTAGTTCTTTTAGTTTTTACCTTTTTTAGTTTTTTTTAGTTTTTAGTTTTTTTTTAGTTTTTTTACCTTTTTTTAGTTTTTTTTAGTTTTTTTTAGTTTTTAGCTTTTTTATTTTTTTTATTAGTTTTTAGTTTTTTTGTAGTTTTTGCCTTTTTTTTAGTTTTTTTAGTTTTTTAGCTTTTTTATTAGTTTTTAGTTTTTTTGTAGTTTTTGCCTTTTTTTAGTTTTTTTAGTTTTTTAGCTTTTTTATTTTTTTTATTAGTTTTTAGTTTTTTTTTGTAGTTTTTGCCTTTTTTTTCTCTTTGAGTGTCGTCATTTATTAGTTTTTTCCTTTTTTTTTAGTTTTTTATTAGTTTTTACCTTTATTTTAGCTTATTTTTCAGTTTTTTCCTTTTTTTTAGTTTTTTTTATTTTTTATTTTTTTTAGTTTTTTACCTTTTTTTAGTTTTTTTAGTTTTTTAGCTTTTTTACTTTTTTTATTAGTTTTTAGTTTTTTTTGTAGTTTTTGCCTTTTTTTAGTTTTTTCAGTTTTTTTTTTAGTTTTTTATTGTTTTTACCTTTATAGTTTTTTTAGTTTTTAGCTTTTTTATTTTTTTTATTAGTTTTTAGTTTTTTTTTGTAGTTTTTGCCTTTTTTTAGTTTTTTTCAGTTTTGACGTCACCTGATCCAGTTTTTTCAGGTGACGTCACCTGACACATCCATCCATCCATCCACAGACAACTTATTTTTATATATATAGAAGATATAGATATCTTCTATATATATAAAAATAAGTTGTCTGTCTGTCTGTGGATGGATCAGGTGACGTCACCTGAAAAAACTGGATCAGGTGACGTCAAAACTGAAAAAACTAAAAAAAGGCAAAAACTACAAAAAAAAACTAAAAACTAATAAAAAAAATAAAAAAGCTAAAAAACTAAAAAAACTAAAAAAAGGCAAAAACTACAAAAAAAAAACTAAAAACATAAAAAAGCTAAAAAACTAAAAAACTAAAAAAAGGCAACAACTACAAAAAAAACTAAAAACTAATAAAAAAAATAAAAAAGCTAAAAAACTAAAAAAACTAAAAAAACTAAAAAAAGGTAAAAAACTAAAAAAAACTAAAAACTAAAAAAAACTAAAAAAAAGGAAAAAAACTGAAAAATAAGCTAAAATAAAGGTAAAAACCAATAAAAAACTAAAAAAAAAACTGAAAAAACTAAAAAAAGGCAAAAACTACAAAAAAAACTAAAAACTAATAAAAAAAGTAAAAAAGCTAAAAAACTAAAAAACTAAAAAACTAAAAAAAGGTAAAAAACTAAAAAAAATAAAAAATAAAAAAAAACTAAAAAAAGGAAAAAACTGAAAAATAAGCTAAAATAAAGGTAAAAACCAATAAAGAACTAAAAAGAAAAAAAGGAAAAAACTAAAAAAATTTTCATCTAAAAAACTAAAAAAAACTAAAAAAGGTAAAAACTAAAGAACTAAAAAAGAAAAAAAATAAATGACGACACTCAAAGAGAAAGCGACCAGGACAAAAGGAATGTTCGATTAGCAATCAACAAAGCACCGGGACACAGGGAGTATAAATGACGACCAGGACATAAGTAAAAAAAAAAAAAACTATCTATATATATAAAAATAAGTTGTCTGTGGATCTGTGGATCGTGGATCAGGTGACGTCACCTGAAAAAACTGGATCAGGTGACGTCAAAACTGAAAAAACTAAAAAAAGGCAAAACTACAAAAAAAACTAAAAACTAATAAAAAAAATAAAAAAGCTAAAAAACTAAAAAAACTAAAAAAAGGCAAAAACTACAAAAAAAACTAAAAACTAATAAAAAAGCTAAAAAACTAAAAAAACTAAAAAAAGGCAAAAACTACAAAAAAACTAAAAACTAATAAAAAAAATAAAAAAGCTAAAAAACTAAAAAAACTAAAAAAACTAAAAAAAAGGTAAAAAACTAAAAAAACTAAAAACAAAAAAAACTAAAAAAAGGAAAAAACTGAAAAATAAGCTAAAATAAAGGTAAAAACCAATAAAAAACTAAAAAAAAACTGAAAAAACTAAAAAAAGGCAAAAACTACAAAAAAACTAAAAACTAATAAAAAAAAGTAAAAAAGCTAAAAAACTAAAAAAAACTAAAAAAACTAAAAAAACTAAAAAAAGGTAAAAAACTAAAAAAAATAAAAAATAAAAAAAAACTAAAAAAAAAGGAAAAAACTGAAAAATAAGCTAAAATAAAGGTAAAAACCAATAAAAAACTAAAAAGAAAAAAAGGAAAATACTAAAAAAAATTTTCATCTAAAAAACTAAAAAAAACTAAAAAAGGTAAAAACTAAAAGAACTAAAAAGAAAAAAATAAATGACGACACTCAAAGAGAAAGCGACCAGGACAAAAGGAATGTTCGATTAGCAATCAACAAAGCACCGGGACACAGGGAGCATAAATGACGACCAGGACATAAGTAAAAAAAAAAACTAACAAAACTAAAAAGAAGGTAAAAACTACAAAAAAACTAAAAAGAAAAAAAAACTAAAAACTAATAAAAAAACTAAAAAATCTAAAAATCTAAATAAACTAAAAAAGAAAAAAAAAGGAAAAAAATAAAGGAGAAAAACAAAACTAAAAAACGAATGTATATACAGACCGGTACACCGGGATACAAATGACGACCGGGACACAGGGAATATAAATGACGACCGGGACACAGGGACACAACTACAACGGGGACACCGGGGGAAACAGGGGGATATAAATGACGACCGGGACAAAAAAACTAAAAAGAAAAAAAAACTAAAAACTAATAAAAAAACTAAAAAATCTAAAATCTAAATAAGCTAAAAAAGAAAAAAAAGGAAAAAAATAAAGGAGAAAAACAAAACTAAAAAACGAATGTATATACAGACCGGGACACCGGGATACAAATGACGACCGGGACACAGGGAATATAAATGACGACCGGGACACAGGGACACAACTACAACGGGGACACCGGGGGAAACAGGGGGATATAAATGACGACCGGGACACCGGGACAGGGAATGGTCGATTAGCAATCACCATCAACAAAGCTCAAGGGCAATC
>NW_027066471.1:0-18416 GCF_032884065.1 Artemia franciscana
TATAGAAATAGTAGATAGACTAGCTAGAATCAAACTTTCACTGTTCTATCTACTATTGATATCTATTTATTGAATAGTGAAAAAGTCTTTTCTAAAATGACGTCTTGCATATGACTCATAGAAATAGTAGATAGACTAGCTAGAATCAAACTTTCACTGTTCTATCTACTATTGATATCTATTTATTGAATAGTGAAAAAGTCTTTTCTAAAATGACGTCTTGCATATGACTCATAGAAATAGTAGATAGACTAGCTAGAATCAAACTTTCACTGTTCTATCTACTATTGATATCTATTTATTGAATAGTGAAAAGTCTTTTCTAAAATGACGTCTTGCATATGACTCATAGAAATAGTAGATAGACTAGCTAGAATCAAACTTTCACTGTTCTATCTACTATTGATATCTATTTATTGAATAGTGAAAAAGTCTTTTCTAAAATGACGTCTTGCATATGACTCATAGAAATAGTAGATAGACTAGCTAGAATCAAACTTTCACTGTTCTATCTACTATTGATATCTATTTATTGAATAGTGAAAAAGTCTTTTCTAAAATGACGTCTTGCATATGACTCATAGAAATAGTAGATAGACTAGCTAGAATCAAACTTTCACTGTTCTATCTACTATTGATATCTATTTATTGAATAGTGAAAAAGTCTTTTCTAAAATGACGTCTTGCATATGACTCATAGAAATAGTAGATAGACTAGCTAGAATCAAACTTTCACTGTTCTATCTACTATTGATATCTATTTATTGAATAGTGAAAAAGTCTTTTCTAAAATGACGTCTTGCATATGACTCATAGAAATAGTAGATAGACTAGCTAGAATCAAACTTTCACTGTTCAATCTACTATTGATATCTATTTATTGAATAGTGAAAAAGTCTTTTCTAAAATGACGTCTTGCATATGACTCATAGAAATAGTAGATAGACTAGCTAGAATCAAACTTTCACTGTTCTATCTACTATTGATATCTATTTATTGAATAGTGAAAAAGTCTTTTCTAAAATGACGTCTTGCATATGACTCATAGAAATAGTAGATAGACTAGCTAGAATCAAACTTTCACTGTTCTATCTACTATTGATATCTATTTATTGAATAGTGAAAAAGTCTTTTCTAAAATGACGTCTTGCATATGACTCATAGAAATAGTAGATAGACTAGCTAGAATCAAACTTTCACTGTTCTATCTACTATTGATATCTATTTATTGAATAGTGAAAAAGTCTTTTCTAAAATGACGTCTTGCATATGACTCATAGAAATAGTAGATAGACTAGCTAGAATCAAACTTTCACTGTTCTATCTACTATTGATATCTATTTATTGAATAGTGAAAAAGTCTTTTCTAAAATGACGTCTTGCATATGACTCATAGAAATAGTAGATAGACTAGCTAGAATCAAACTTTCACTGTTCTATCTACTATTGATATCTATTTATTGAATAGTGAAAAAGTCTTTTCTAAAATGACGTCTTGCATATGACTCATAGAAATAGTAGATAGACTAGCTAGAATCAAACTTTCACTGTTCTATCTACTATTGATATCTATTTATTGAATAGTGAAAAAGTCTTTTCTAAAATGACGTCTTGCATATGACTCATAGAAATAGTAGATAGACTAGCTAGAATCAAACTGTCACTGTTCTATCTACTATTGATATCTATTTATTGAATAGTAAAAAAGTCTTTTCTAAAATGACGTCTTGCATATGACTCATAGAAATAGTAGATAGACTAGCTAGAATCAAACTTTCACTGTTCTATCTACTATTGATATCTATTTATTGAATAGTGAAAAAGTCTTTTCTAAAATGACGTCTTGCATATGACTCATAGAAATAGTAGATAGACTAGCTAGAATCAAACTTTCACTGTTCTATCTACTATTGATATCTATTTATTGAATAGTGAAAAAGTCTTTTCTAAAATGACGTCTTGCATATGACTCATAGAAATAGTAGATAGACTAGCTAGAATCAAACTTTCACTGTTCTATCTACTATTGATATCTATTTATTGAATAGTGAAAAAGTCTTTTCTAAAATGACGTCTTGCATATGACTCATAGAAATAGTAGATAGACTAGCTAGAATCAAACTTTCACTGTTCTATCTACTATTGATATCTATTTATTGAATAGTGAAAAAGTCTTTTCTAAAATGACGTCTTGCATATGACTCATATAAATAGTAGATAGACTAGCTAGAATCAAACTTTCACTGTTCTATCTACTATTGATATCTATTTATTGAATAGTGAAAAAGTCTTTTCTAAAATGACGTCTTGCATATGACTCATAGAAATAGTAGATAGACTAGCTAGAATCAAACTTTCACTGTTCTATCTACTATTGATATCTATTTATTGAATAGTGAAAAAGTCTTTTCTAAAATGGAGTCTTGCATATGACTCATAGAAATAGTAGATAGACTAGCTAGAATCAAACTTTCACTGTTCTATCTACTATTGATATCTATTTATTGAATAGTGAAAAAGTCTTTTCTAAAATGACGTCTTGCATATGACTCATAGAAATAGTAGATAGACTAGCTAGAATCAAACTTTCACTGTTCTATCTACTATTGATATCTATTTATTGAATAGTGAAAAAGTCTTTTCTAAAATGACGTCTTGCATATGACTCATAGAAATAGTAGATAGACTAGCTAGAATCAAACTTTCACTGTTCTATCTACTATTGATATCTATTTATTGAATAGTGAAAAAGTCTCTTCTAAAATGACGTCTTGCATATGACTCATAGAAATAGTAGATAGACTAGCTAGAATCAAACTTTCACTGTTCTATCTACTATTGATATCTATTTATTGAATAGTGAAAAAGTCTTTTCTAAAATGACGTCTTGCATATGACTCATAGAAATAGTAGATAGACTAGCTAGAATCAAACTTTCACTGTTCTATCTACTATTTATATCTATTTATTGAATAGTGAAAAAGTCTTTTCTAAAATGACGTCTTGCATATGACTCATAGAAATAGTAGATAGACTAGCTAGAATCAAACTTTCACTGTTCTATCTACTATTGATATCTATTTATTGAATAGTGAAAAAGTCTTTTCTAAAATGACGTCTTGCATATGACTCATAGAAATAGTAGATAGACTAGCTAGAATCAAACTTTCACTGTTCTATCTACTATTGATATCTATTTATTGAATAGTGAAAAAGTCTTTTCTAAAATGACGTCTTGCATATGACTCATAGAAATAGTAGATAGACTAGCTAGAATCAAACTTTCACTGTTCTATCTACTATTGATATCTATTTATTGAATAGTGAAAAAGTCTTTTCTAAAATGACGTCTTGCATATGACTCATAGAAATAGTAGATAGACTAGCTAGAATCAAACTTTCACTGTTCTATCTACTATTGATATCTATTTATTGAATAGTGAAAAAGTCTTTTCTAAAATGACGTCTTGCATATGACTCATAGAAATAGTAGATAGACTAGCTAGAATCAAACTTTCACTGTTCTATCTACTATTGATATCTATTTATTGAATAGTGAAAAAGTCTTTTCTAAAATGACGTCTTGCATATGACTCATAGAAATAGTAGATAGACTAGCTAGAATCAAACTTTCACTGTTCTATCTACTATTGATATCTATTTATTGAATAGTGAAAAAGTCTTTTCTAAAATGACGTCTTGCATATGACTCATAGAAATAGTAGATAGACTAGCTAGAATCAAACTTTCACTGTTCTATCTACTATTGATATCTATTTATTGAATAGTGAAAAAGTCTTTTCTAAAATGACGTCTTGCATATGACTCATAGAAATAGTAGATAGACTAGCTAGAATCAAACTTTCACTGTTCTATCTACTATTGATATCTATTTATTGAATAGTGAAAAAGTCTTTTCTAAAATGACGTCTTGCATATGACTCATAGAAATAGTAGATAGACTAGCTAGAATCAAACTTTCACTGTTCTATCTACTATTGATATCTATTTATTGAATAGTGAAAAAGTCTTTTCTAAAATGACGTCTTGCATATGACTCATAGAAATAGTAGATAGACTAGCTAGAATCAAACTTTCACTGTTCTATCTACTATTGATATCTATTTATTGAATAGTGAAAAAGTCTTTTCTAAAATGACGTCTTGCATATGACTCATAGAAATAGTAGATAGACTAGCTAGAATCAAACTTTCACTGTTCTATCTACTATTGATATCTATTTATTGAATAGTGAAAAAGTCTTTTCTAAAATGACGTCTTGCATATGACTCATAGAAATAGTAGATAGACTAGCTAGAATCAAACTTTCACTGTTCTATCTACTATTGATATCTATTTATTGAATAGTGAAAAAGTCTTTTCTAAAATGACGTCTTGCATATGACTCATAGAAATAGTAGATAGACTAGCTAGAATCAAACTTTCACTGTTCTATCTACTATTGATATCTATTTATTGAATAGTGAAAAAGTCTTTTCTAAAATGACGTCTTGCATATGACTCATAGAAATAGTAGATAGACTAGCTAGAATCAAACTTTCACTGTTCTATCTACTATTGATATCTATTTATTGAATAGTGAAAAAGTCTTTTCTAAACTGACGTCTTGCATATGACTCATAGAAATAGTAGATAGACTAGCTAGAATCAAACTTTCACTGTTCTATCTACTATTGATATCTATTTATTGAATAGTGAAAAAGTCTTTTCTAAAATGACGTCTTGCATATGACTCATAGAAATAGTAGATAGACTAGCTAGAATCAAACTTTCACTGTTCTATCTACTATTGATATCTATTTATTGAATAGTGAAAAAGTCTTTTCTAAAATGACGTCTTGCATATGACTCATAGAAATAGTAGATAGACTAGCTAGAATCAAACTTTCACTGTTCTATCTACTATTGATATCTATTTATTGAATAGTGAAAAAGTCTTTTCTAAAATGACGTCTTGCATATGACTCATAGAAATAGTAGATAGACTAGCTAGAATCAAACTTTCACTGTTCTATCTACTATTGATATCTATTTATTGAATAGTGAAAAAGTCTTTTCTAAAATGACGTCTTGCATATGACTCATAGAAATAGTAGATAGACTAGCTAGAATCAAACTTTCACTGTTCTATCTACTATTGATATCTATTTATTGAATAGTGAAAAAGTCTTTTCTAAAATGACGTCTTGCATATGACTCATAGAAATAGTAGATAGACTAGCTAGAATCAAACTTTCACTGTTCTATCTACTATTGATATCTATTTATTGAATAGTGAAAAAGACTTTTCTAAAATGACGTCTTGCATATGACTCATAGAAATAGTAGATAGACTAGCTAGAATCAAACTTTCACTGTTCTATCTACTATTGATATCTATTTATTGAATAGTGAAAAAGTCTTTTCTAAAATGACGTCTTGCATATGACTCATAGAAATAGTAGATAGACTAGCTAGAATCAAACTTTCACTGTTCTATCTACTATTGATATCTATTTATTGAATAGTGAAAAAGTCTTTTCTAAAATGACGTCTTGCATATGACTCATAGAAATAGTAGATAGACTAGCTAGAATCAAACTTTCACTGTTCTATCTACTATTGATATCTATTTATTGAATAGTGAAAAAGTCTTTTCTAAAATGACGTCTTGCATATGACTCATAGAAATAGTAGATAGACTAGCTAGAATCAAACTTTCACTGTTCTATCTACTATTGATATCTATTTATTGAATAGTGAAAAAGTCTTTTCTAAAATGACGTCTTGCATATGACTCATAGAAATAGTAGATAGACTAGCTAGAATCAAACTTTCACTGTTCTATCTACTATTGATATCTATTTATTGAATAGTGAAAAAGTCTTTTCTAAAATGACGTCTTGCATAAAACTCATAGAAATAGTAGATAGACTAGCTAGAATCAAACTTTCACTGTTCTATCTACTATTGATATCTATTTATTGAATAGTGAAAAAGTCTTTTCTAAAATGACGTCTTGCATATGACTCATAGAAATAGTAGATAGACTAGCTAGAATCAAACTTTCACTGTTCTATCTACTATTGATATCTATTTATTGAATAGTGAAAAAGTCTTTTCTAAAATGACGTCTTGCATATGACTCATAGAAATAGTAGATAGACTAGCTAGAATCAAACTTTCACTGTTCTATCTACTATTGATATCTATTTATTGAATAGTGAAAAAGTCTTTTCTAAAATGACGTCTTGCATATGACTCATAGAAATAGTAGATAGACTAGCTAGAATCAAACTTTCACTGTTCTATCTACTATTGATATCTATTTATTGAATAGTGAAAAAGTCTTTTCTAAAATGACGTCTTGCATATGACTCATAGAAATAGTAGATAGACTAGCTAGAATCAAACTTTCACTGTTCTATCTACTATTGATATCTATTTATTGAATAGTGAAAAAGTCTTTTCTAAAATGACGTCTTGCATATGACTCATAGAAATAGTAGATAGACTAGCTAGAATCAAACTTTCACTGTTCTATCTACTATTGATATCTATTTATTGAATAGTGAAAAAGTCTTTTCTAAAATGACGTCTTGCATATGACTCATTGAAATAGTAGATAGACTAGCTAGAATCAAACTTTCACTGTTCTATCTACTATTGATATCTATTTATTGAATAGTGAAAAAGTCTTTTCTAAAATGACGTCTTGCATATGACTCATAGAAATAGTAGATGAAATAGTAGATAGACTAGCTAGAATCAAACTTTCACTGTTCTATCTACTATTGATATCTATTTATTGAATAGTGAAAAAGTCTTTTCTAAAATGACGTCTTGCATATGAGTCATAGAAATAGTAGATAGACTAGCTAGAATCAAACTTTCACTGTTCTATCTACTATTGATATCTATTTATTGAATAGTGAAAAAGTCTTTTCTAAAATGACGTCTTGCATATGACTCATAGAAATAGTAGATAGACTAGCTAGAATCAAACTTTCACTGTTCTATCTACTATTGATATCTATTTATTGAATAGTGAAAAAGTCTTTTCTAAAATGACGTCTTGCATATGACTCATAGAAATAGTAGATAGACTAGCTAGAATCAAACTTTCACTGTTCTATCTACTATTGATATCTATTTATTGAATAGTGAAAAAGTCTTTTCTAAAATGACGTCTTGCATATGACTCATAGAAATAGTAGACAGACTAGCTAGAATCAAACTTTCACTGTTCTATCTACTATTGATATCTATTTATTGAATAGTGAAAAAGTCTTTTCTAAAATGACGTCTTGCATATGACTCATAGAAATAGTAGATAGACTAGCTAGAATCAAACTTTCACTGTTCTATCTACTATTGATATCTATTTATTGAATAGTGAAAAAGTCTTTTCTAAAATGACGTCTTGCATATGACTCATAGAAATAGTAGATAGACTAGCTAGAATCAAACTTTCACTGTTCTATCTACTATTGATATCTATTTATTGAATAGTGAAAAAGTCTTTTCTAAAATGACGTCTTGCATATGACTCATAGAAATAGTAGATAGACTAGCTAGAATCAAACTTTCACTGTTCTATCTACTATTGATATCTATTTATTGAATAGTGAAAAAGTCTTTTCTAAAATGACGTCTTGCATATGACTCATAGAAATAGTAGATAGACTAGCTAGAATCAAACTTTCACTGTTCTATCTACTATTGATATCTATTTATTGTATAGTGAAAAAGTCTTTTCTAAAATGACGTCTTGCATATGACTCATAGAAATAGTAGATAGACTAGCTAGAATCAAACTTTCACTGTTCTATCTACTATTGATATCTATTTATTGAATAGTGAAAAAGTCTTTTCTAAAATGACGTCTTGCATATGACTCATAGAAATAGTAGATAGACTAGCTAGAATCAAACTTTCACTGTTCTATCTACTATTGATATCTATTTATTGAATAGTGAAAAAGTCTTTTCTAAAATGACGTCTTGCATATGACTCATAGAAATAGTAGATAGACTAGCTAGAATCAAACTTTCACTGTTCTATCTACTATTGATATCTATTTATTGAATAGTGAAAAAGTCTTTTCTAAAATGACGTCTTGCATATGACTCATAGAAATAGTAGATAGACTAGCTAGAATCAAACTTTCACTGTTCTATCTACTATTGATATCTATTTATTGAATAGTGAAAAAGTCTTTTCTAAAATGACGTCTTGCATATGACTCATAGAAATAGTAGATAGACTAGCTAGAATCAAACTTTCACTGTTCTATCTACTATTGATATCTATTTATTGAATAGTGAAAAAGTCTTTTCTAAAATGACGTCTTGCATATGACTCATAGAAATAGTAGATAGACTAGCTAGAATCAAACTTTCACTGTTCTATCTACTATTGATATCTATTTATTGAATAGTGAAAAAGTCTTTTCTAAAATGACGTCTTGCATATGACTCATAGAAATAGTAGATAGACTAGCTAGAATCAAACTTTCACTGTTCTATCTACTATTGATATCTATTTATTGAATAGTGAAAAAGTCTTTTCTAAAATGACGTCTTGCATATGACTCATAGAAATAGTAGATAGACTAGCTAGAATCAAACTTTCACTGTTCTATCTACTATTGATATCTATTTATTGAATAGTGAAAAAGTCTTTTCTAAAATGACGTCTTGCATATGACTCATAGAAATAGTAGATAGACTAGCTAGAATCAAACTTTCACTGTTCTATCTACTATTGATATCTATTTATTGAATAGTGAAAAAGTCTTTTCTAAAATGACGTCTTGCATATGACTCATAGAATTAGTAGATAGACTAGCTAGAATCAAACTTTCACTGTTCTATCTACTATTGATATCTATTTATTGAATAGTGAAAAAGTCTTTTCTAAAATGACGTCTTGCATATGACTCATAGAAATAGTAGATAGACTAGCTAGAATCAAACTTTCACTGTTCTATCTACTATTGATATCTATTTATTGAATAGTGAAAAAGTCTTTTCTAAAATGACATCTTGCATATGACTCATAGAAATAGTAGATAGACTAGCTAGAATCAAACTTTCACTGTTCTATCTACTATTGATATCTATTTATTGAATAGTGAAAAAGTCTTTTCTAAAATGACGTCTTGCATATGACTCATAGAAATAGTAGATAGACTAGCTAGAATCAAACTTTCACTGTTCTATCTACTATTGATATCTATTTATTGAATAGTGAAAAAGTCTTTTCTAAAATGACGTCTTGCATATGACTCATAGAAATAGTAGATAGACTAGCTAGAATCAAACTTTCACTGTTCTATCTACTATTGATATCTATTTATTGAATAGTGAAAAAGTCTTTTCTAAAATGACGTCTTGCATATGACTCATAGAAATAGTAGATAGACTAGCTAGAATCAAACTTTCACTGTTCTATCTACTATTGATATCTATTTATTGAATAGTGAAAAAGTCTTTTCTAAAATGAAGTCTTGCATATGACTCATAGAAATAGTAGATAGACTAGCTAGAATCAAACTTTCACTGTTCTATCTACTATTGATATCTATTTATTGAATAGTGAAAAAGTCTTTTCTAAAATGACGTCTTGCATATGACTCATAGAAATAGTAGATAGACTAGCTACAATCAAACTTTCACTGTTCTATCTACTATTGATATCTATTTATTGAATAGTGAAAAAGTCTTTTCTAAAATGACGTCTTGCATATGACTCATAGAAATAGTAGATAGACTAGCTAGAATCAAACTTTCACTGTTCTATCTACTATTGATATCTATTTATTGAATAGTGAAAAAGTCTTTTCTAAAATGACGTCTTGCATATGACTCATAGAAATAGTAGATAGACTAGCTAGAATCAAACTTTCACTGTTCTATCTACTATTGATATCTATTTATTGAATAGTGAAAAAGTCTTTTCTAAAATGACGTCTTGCATATGACTCATAGAAATAGTAGATAGACTAGCTAGAATCAAACTTTCACTGTTCGATCTACTATTGATATCTATTTATTGAATAGTGAAAAAGTCTTTTCTAAAATGACGTCTTGCATATGACTCATAGAAATAGTAGATAGACTAGCTAGAATCAAACTTTCACTGTTCTATCTACTATTGATATCTATTTATTGAATAGTGAAAAAGTCTTTTCTAAAATGACGTCTTGCATATGACTCATAGAAATAGTAGATAGACTAGCTAGAATCAAACTTTCACTGTTCTATCTACTATTGATATCTATTTATTGAATAGTGAAAAAGTCTTTTCTAAAATGACGTCTTGCATATGACTCATAGAAATAGTAGATAGACTAGCTAGAATCAAACTTTCACTGTTCTATCTACTATTGATATCTATTTATTGAATAGTGAAAAAGTCTTTTCTAAAATGACGTCTTGCATATGACTCATAGAAATAGTAGATAGACTAGCTAGAATCAAACTAGTCTATCTACTATTTCTATGAGTCATATGCAAGACGTCATTTTAGAAAAGACTTTTTCACTATTCAATAAATAGATATCAATAGTAGATAGAACAGTGAAAGTTTGATTCTAGCTAGTCTATCTACTATTTCTATGAGTCATATGCAAGACGTCATTTTAGAAAAGACTTTTTCACTATTCAATAAATAGATATCAATAGTAGATAGAACAGTGAAAGTTTGATTCTAGCTAGTCTATCTACTATTTCTATGAGTCATATGCAAGACGTCATTTTAGAAAAGACTTTTTCACTATTCAATAAATAGATATCAATAGTAGATAGAACAGTGAAAGTTTGATTCTAGCTAGTCTATCTACTATTTCTATGAGTCATATGCAAGACGTCATTTTAGAAAAGACTTTTGCACTATTCAATAAATAGATATCAATAGTAGATAGAACAGTGAAAGTTTGATTCTAGCTAGTCTATCTACTATTTCTATGAGTTATATGCAAGACGTCATTTTAGAAAAGACTTTTTCACTATTCAATAAATAGATATCAATAGTAGATAGAACAGTGAAAGTTTGATTCTAGCTAGTCTATCTACTATTTCTATGAGTCATATGCAAGACGTCATTTTAGAAAAGACTTTTTCACTATTCAATAAATAGATATCAATAGTAGATAGAACAGTGAAAGTTTGATTCTAGCTAGTCTATCTACTATTTCTATGAGTCATATGCAAGACGTCATTTCAGAAAAGACTTTTTCACTATTCAATAAATAGATATCAATAGTAGATAGAACAGTGAAAGTTTGATTCTAGCTAGTCTATCTACTATTTCTATGAGTCATATG
Source organism: Artemia franciscana (assembly GCF_032884065.1). NCBI lineage: Eukaryota > Metazoa > Arthropoda > Branchiopoda > Anostraca > Artemiidae > Artemia > Artemia franciscana. The sequence goes on from NW_027066471.1 coordinate 11,330, forward strand.
CAAGACGTCATTTTAGAAAAGACTTTTTCACTATTCAATAAATAGATATCAATAGTAGATAGAACAGTGAAAGTTTGATTCTAGCTAGTCTATCTACTATTTCTATGAGTCATATGCAAGACGTCATTTTAGAAAAGACTTTTTCACTATTCAATAAATAGATATCAATAGTAGATAGAACAGTGAAAGTTTGATTCTAGCTAGTCTATCTACTATTTCTATGAGTCATATGCAAGACGTCATTTTAGAAAAGACTTTTTCACTATTCAATAAATAGATATCAATAGTAGATAGAACAGTGAAAGTTTGATTCTAGCTAGTCTATCTACTATTTCTATGAGTCATATGCAAGACGTCATTTTAGAAAAGACTTTTTCACTATTCAATAAATAGATATCAATAGTAGATAGAACAGTGAAAGTTTGATTCTAGCTAGTCTATCTACTATTTCTATGAGTCATATGCAAGACGTCATTTTAGAAAAGACTTTTTCACTATTCAATAAATAGATATCAATAGTAGATAGAACAGTGAAAGTTTGATTCTAGCTAGTCTATCTACTATTTCTATGAGTCATATGCAAGACGTCATTTTAGAAAAGACTTTTTCACTATTCAATAAATAGATATCAATAGTAGATAGAACAGTGAAAGTTTGATTCTAGCTAGTCTATCTACTATTTCTATGAGTCATATGCAAGACGTCATTTTAGAAAAGACTTTTTCACTATTCAATAAATAGATATCAATAGTAGATAGAACAGTGAAAGTTTGATTCTAGCTAGTCTATCTACTATTTCTATGAGTCATATGCAAGACGTCATTTTAGAAAAGACTTTTTCACTATTCAATAAATAGATATCAATAGTAGATAGAACAGTGAAAGTTTGATTCTAGCTAGTCTATCTACTATTTCTATGAGTCATATGCAAGATGTCATTTTAGAAAAGACTTTTTCACTATTCAATAAATAGATATCAATAGTAGATAGAACAGTGAAAGTTTGATTCTAGCTAGTCTATCTACTATTTCTATGAGTCATATGCAAGACGTCATTTTAGAAAAGACTTTTTCACTATTCAATAAATAGATATCAATAGTAGATAGAACAGTGAAAGTTTGATTCTAGCTAGTCTATCTACTATTTCTATGAGTCATATGCAAGACGTCATTTTAGAAAAGACTTTTTCACTATTCAATAAATAGATATCAATAGTAGATAGAACAGTGAAAGTTTGATTCTAGCTAGTCTATCTACTATTTCTATGAGTCATATGCAAGACGTCATTTTAGAAAAGACTTTTTCACTATTCAATAAATAGATATCAATAGTAGATAGAACAGTGAAAGTTTGATTCTAGCTAGTCTATCTACTATTTCTATGAGTCATATGCAAGACGTCATTTTAGAAAAGACTTTTTCACTATTCAATAAATAGATATCAATAGTAGATAGAACAGTGAAAGTTTGATTCTAGCTAGTCTATCTACTATTTCTATGAGTCATATGCAAGACGTAATTTTAGAAAAGACTTTTTCACTATTCAATAAATAGATATCAATAGTAGATAGAACAGTGAAAGTTTGATTCTAGCTAGTCTATCTACTATTTCTATGAGTCATATGCAAGACGTCATTTTAGAAAAGACTTTTTCACTATTCAATAAATAGATATCAATAGTAGATAGAACAGTGAAAGTTTGATTCTAGCTAGTCTATCTACTATTTCTATGAGTCATATGCAAGACGTCATTTTAGAAAAGACTTTTTCACTATTCAATAAATAGATATCAATAGTAGATAGAACAGTGAAAGTTTGATTCTAGCTAGTCTATCTACTATTTCTATGAGTCATATGCAAGACGTCATTTTAGAAAAGACTTTTTCACTATTCAATAAATAGATATCAATAGTAGATAGAACAGTGAAAGTTTGATTCTAGCTAGTCTATCTACTATTTCTATGAGTCATATGCAAGACGTCATTTTAGAAAAGACTTTTTCACTATTCAATAAATAGATATCAATAGTAGATAGAACAGTGAAAGTTTGATTCTAGCTAGTCTATCTACTATTTCTATGAGTCATATGCAAGACGTCATTTTAGAAAAGACTTTTTCACTATTCAATAAATAGATATCAATAGTAGATAGAACAGTGAAAGTTTGATTCTAGCTAGTCTATCTACTATTTCTATGAGTCATATGCAAGACGTCATTTTAGAAAAGACTTTTTCACTATTCAATAAATAGATATCAATAGTAGATAGAACAGTGAAAGTTTGATTCTAGCTAGTCTATCTACTATTTCTATGAGTCATATGCAAGACGTCATTTTAGAAAAGACTTTTTCACTATTCAATAAATAGATATCAATAGTAGATAGAACAGTGAAAGTTTGATTCTAGCTAGTCTATCTACTATTTCTATGAGTCATATGCAAGACGTCATTTTAGAAAAGACTTTTTCACTATTCAATAAATAGATATCAATAGTAGATAGAACAGTGAAAGTTTGATTCTAGCTAGTCTATCTACTATTTCTATGAGTCATATGCAAGACGTCATTTTAGAAAAGACTTTTTCACTATTCAATAAATAGATATCAATAGTAGATAGAACAGTGAAAGTTTGATTCTAGCTAGTCTATCTACTATTTCTATGAGTCATATGCAAGACGTCATTTTAGAAAAGACTTTTTCACTATTCAATAAATAGATATCAATAGTAGATAGAACAGTGAAAGTTTGATTCTAGCTAGTCTATCTACTATTTCTATGAGTCATATGCAAGACGTCATTTTAGAAAAGACTTTTTCACTATTCAATAAATAGATATCAATAGTAGATAGAACAGTGAAAGTTTGATTCTAGCTAGTCTATCTACTATTTCTATGAGTCATATGCAAGACGTCATTTTAGAAAAGACTTTTTCACTATTCAATAAATAGATATCAATAGTAGATAGAACAGTGAAAGTTTGATTCTAGCTAGTCTATCTACTATTTCTATGAGTCATATGCAAGACGTCATTTTAGAAAAGACTTTTTCACTATTCAATAAATAGATATCAATAGTAGATAGAACAGTGAAAGTTTGATTCTAGCTAGTCTATCTACTATTTCTATGAGTCATATGCAAGACGTCATTTTAGAAAAGACTTTTTCACTATTCAATAAATAGATATCAATAGTAGATAGAACAGTGAAAGTTTGATTCTAGCTAGTCTATCTACTATTTCTATGAGTCATATGCAAGACGTCATTTTAGAAAAGACTTTTTCACTATTCAATAAATAGATATCAATAGTAGATAGAACAGTGAAAGTTTGATTCTAGCTAGTCTATCTACTATTTCTATGAGTCATATGCAAGACGTCATTTTAGAAAAGACTTTTTCACTATTCAATAAATAGATATCAATAGTAGATAGAACAGTGAAAGTTTGATTCTAGCTAGTCTATCTACTATTTCTATGAGTCATATGCAAGACGTCATTTTAGAAAAGACTTTTTCACTATTCAATAAATAGATATCAATAGTAGATAGAACAGTGAAAGTTTGATTCTAGCTAGTCTATCTACTATTTCTATGAGTCATATGCAAGACGTCATTTTAGAAAAGACTTTTTCACTATTCAATAAATAGATATCAATAGTAGATAGAACAGTGAAAGTTTGATTCTAGCTAGTCTATCTACTATTTCTATGAGTCATATGCAAGACGTCATTTTAGAAAAGACTTTTTCACTATTCAATAAATAGATATCAATAGTAGATAGAACAGTGAAAGTTTGATTCTAGCTAGTCTATCTACTATTTCTATGAGTCATATGCAAGACGTCATTTTAGAAAAGACTTTTGCACTATTCAATAAATAGATATCAATAGTAGATAGAACAGTGAAAGTTTGATTCTAGCTAGTCTATCTACTATTTCTATGAGTTATATGCAAGACGTCATTTTAGAAAAGACTTTTTCACTATTCAATAAATAGATATCAATAGTAGATAGAACAGTGAAAGTTTGATTCTAGCTAGTCTATCTACTATTTCTATGAGTCATATGCAAGACGTCATTTTAGAAAAGACTTTTTCACTATTCAATAAATAGATATCAATAGTAGATAGAACAGTGAAAGTTTGATTCTAGCTAGTCTATCTACTATTTCTATGAGTCATATGCAAGACGTCATTTTAGAAAAGACTTTTTCACTATTCAATAAATAGATATCAATAGTAGATAGAACAGTGAAAGTTTGATTCTAGCTAGTCTATCTACTATTTCTATGAGTCATATGCAAGACGTCATTTTAGAAAAGACTTTTTCACTATTCAATAAATAGATATCAATAGTAGATAGAACAGTGAAAGTTTGATTCTAGCTAGTCTATCTACTATTTCTATGAGTCATATGCAAGACGTCATTTTAGAAAAGACTTTTTCACTATTCAATAAATAGATATCAATAGTAGATAGAACAGTGAAAGTTTGATTCTAGCTAGTCTATCTACTATTTCTATGAGTCATATGCAAGACGTCATTTTAGAAAAGACTTTTTCACTATTCAATAAATAGATATCAATAGTAGATAGAACAGTGAAAGTTTGATTCTAGCTAGTCTATCTACTATTTCTATGAGTCATATGCAAGACGTCATTTTAGAAAAGACTTTTTCACTATTCAATAAATAGATATCAATAGTAGATAGAACAGTGAAAGTTTGATTCTAGCTAGTCTATCTACTATTTCTATGAGTCATATGCAAGACGTCATTTTAGAAAAGACTTTTTCACTATTCAATAAATAGATATCAATAGTAGATAGAACAGTGAAAGTTTGATTCTAGCTAGTCTATCTACTATTTCTATGAGTCATATGCAAGACGTCATTTTAGAAAAGACTTTTTCACTATTCAATAAATAGATATCAATAGTAGATAGAACAGTGAAAGTTTGATTCTAGCTAGTCTATCTACTATTTCTATGAGTCATATGCAAGACGTCATTTTAGAAAAGACTTTTTCACTATTCAATAAATAGATATCAATAGTAGATAGAACAGTGAAAGTTTGATTCTAGCTAGTCTATCTACTATTTCTATGAGTCATATGCAAGACGTCATTTTAGAAAAGACTTTTTCACTATTCAATAAATAGATATCAATAGTAGATAGAACAGTGAAAGTTTGATTCTAGCTAGTCTATCTACTATTTCTATGAGTCATATGCAAGACGTCATTTTAGAAAAGACTTTTTCACTATTCAATAAATAGATATCAATAGTAGATAGAACAGTGAAAGTTTGATTCTAGCTAGTCTATCTACTATTTCTATGAGTCATATGCAAGACGTCATTTTAGAAAAGACTTTTTCACTATTCAATAAATAGATATCAATAGTAGATAGAACAGTGAAAGTTTGATTCTAGCTAGTCTATCTACTATTTCTATGAGTCATATGCAAGACGTCATTTTAGAAAAGACTTTTTCACTATTCAATAAATAGATATCAATAGTAGATAGAACAGTGAAAGTTTGATTCTAGCTAGTCTATCTACTATTTCTATGAGTCATATGCAAGACGTCATTTTAGAAAAGACTTTTTCACTATTCAATAAATAGATATCAATAGTAGATAGAACAGTGAAAGTTTGATTCTAGCTAGTCTATCTACTATTTCTATGAGTCATATGCAAGACGTCATTTTAGAAAAGACTTTTTCACTATTCAATAAATAGATATCAATAGTAGATAGAACAGTGAAAGTTTGATTCTAGCTAGTCTATCTACTATTTCTATGAGTCATATGCAAGACGTCATTTTAGAAAAGACTTTTTCACTATTCAATAAATAGATATCAATAGTAGATAGAACAGTGAAAGTTTGATTCTAGCTAGTCTATCTACTATTTCTATGAGTCATATGCAAGACGTCATTTTAGAAAAGACTTTTTCACTATTCAATAAATAGATATCAATAGTAGATAGAACAGTGAAAGTTTGATTCTAGCTAGTCTATCTACTATTTCTATGAGTCATATGCAAGACGTCATTTTAGAAAAGACTTTTTCACTATTCAATAAATAGATATCAATAGTAGATAGAACAGTGAAAGTTTGATTCTAGCTAGTCTATCTACTATTTCTATGAGTCATATGCAAGACGTCATTTTAGAAAAGACTTTTTCACTATTCAATAAATAGATATCAATAGTAGATAGAACAGTGAAAGTTTGATTCTAGCTAGTCTATCTACTATTTCTATGAGTCATATGCAAGACGTCATTTTAGAAAAGACTTTTTCACTATTCAATAAATAGATATCAATAGTAGATAGAACAGTGAAAGTTTGATTCTAGCTAGTCTATCTACTATTTCTATGAGTCATATGCAAGACGTCATTTTAGAAAAGACTTTTTCACTATTCAATAAATAGATATCAATAGTAGATAGAACAGTGAAAGTTTGATTCTAGCTAGTCTATCTACTATTTCTATGAGTCATATGCAAGACGTCATTTTAGAAAAGACTTTTTCACTATTCAATAAATAGATATCAATAGTAGATAGAACAGTGAAAGTTTGATTCTAGCTAGTCTATCTACTATTTCTATGAGTCATATGCAAGACGTCATTTTAGAAAAGACTTTTTCACTATTCAATAAATAGATATCAATAGTAGATAGAACAGTGAAAGTTTGATTCTAGCTAGTCTATCTACTATTTCTATGAGTCATATGCAAGACGTCATTTTAGAAAAGACTTTTTCACTATTCAATAAATAGATATCAATAGTAGATAGAACAGTGAAAGTTTGATTCTAGCTAGTCTATCTACTATTTCTATGAGTCATATGCAAGACGTCATTTTAGAAAAGACTTTTTCACTATTCAATAAATAGATATCAATAGTAGATAGAACAGTGAAAGTTTGATTCTAGCTAGTCTATCTACTATTTCTATGAGTCATATGCAAGACGTCATTTTAGAAAAGACTTTTTCACTATTCAATAAATAGATATCAATAGTAGATAGAACAGTGAAAGTTTGATTCTAGCTAGTCTATCTACTATTTCTATGAGTCATATGCAAGACGTCAT
>NW_027066472.1:0-18406 GCF_032884065.1 Artemia franciscana
TCTACTATTGATTCTAGCTGGTCTAGAATCAATGGATTAGAATTCTAGAACCATATGCAAGACGTCACATACGAACTAGTACTCTTCTATTGATTCTATTAGAATCAAACAGAAAGTTTGATTCTAGATTCAAATAGATTTGAATCTATTTATTGAATAGTGAAAAAGTCTTTTCTAAAATGACATCTTGCATATGACTCATAGAAATAGTAGATAGACTAGCTAGAATCAATAGATTAGAATTCTAGAACCATATGCAAGACGTCACATACGAACTAGTGCTATTCTATTGATTCTATTAGAATCAAACAGAAAGTTTGATTCTAGATTCAAATAGATTTGAATCTATTTATTGAATAGTGAAAAAGTGTTTTCTAAAATGACGTCTTGCATATGACTCATAGAAATAGTAGATAGACTAGCTAGAATCAAACTTTCACTGTTCTATCTACTATTGATTCTAGCTGGTCTAGAATCAATAGATTAGAATTCTAGAACCATATGCAAGACGTCACATACGAACTAGTGCTATTCTATTGATTCTATTAGAATCAAACAGAAAGTTTGAATCTACATTCAAATAGATTTGAATCTATTTATTGAATAGTGAAAAAGTCTTTTCTAAAATGACGTCTTGCATATGACTCATAGAAATAGTAGATAGACTAGCTAGAATCAAACTTTCACTGTTCTATCTACTATTGATTGTAGCTGGTCTAGAATCAATAGATTAGAATTCTAGAACCATATGCAAGACGTCACATACGAACTAGTGCTATTCTATTGATTCTATTAGAATCAAACAGAAAGTTTGATTCTAGATTCAAATAGATTTGAATCTATTTATTGAATAGTGAAAAAGTCTTTTCTAAAATGACGTCTTGCATATGACTCATAGAAATAGTAGATAGACTAGCTAGAATCAATAGATTAGATTTCTAGAACCATATGCAAGACGTCACATACGAACTAGTGCTATTCTATTGATTCTATTAGAATCAAACAGAAAGTTTGATTCTAGATTCAAATAGATTTGAATCTATTTTTTGAATAGTGAAAAAGTCTTTTCTAAAATGACGTCTTGCATATGACTCATAGAAATAGTAGATAGACTATCTAGAATCAAACTTTCACTGTTCTATCTACTATTGATTCTAGCTGGTCTAGAATCAATAGATTAGAATTCTAGAACCATATGCAAGACGTCACATACGAACTAGTGCTATTCTATTGATTCTATTAGAATCAAACAGAAAGTTTGATTCTACATTCAAATAGATTTGAATCTATTTATTGAATAGTGAAAAAGTCTTTTCTAAAATGACGTCTTGCATATGACTCATAGAAATAGTAGATAGACTAGCTAGAATCAATAGATTAGAATTCTAGAACCATATGCAAGACGTCACATACGAACTAGTGCTATTTCTATTGATTCTATTAGAATCAAACAGAAAGTTTGATTCTAGATTCAAATAGATTTGAATCTATCTATTGAATAGTGAAAAAGTCTTTTCTAAAATGACGTCTTGCATATGACTCATAGAAATAGTAGATAGACCAGCTAGAATCAAACTTTCACTGTTTTATCTACTATTGATTCTAGCTGGTCTAGAATCAATAGATTAGAATTCTAGAACCATATGCAAGACGTCACATACGAACTAGTGCTATTCTATTGATTCTATTAGAATCAAACAGAAAGTTTGATTCTAGATTCAAATAGATTTGAATCTATTTATTGAATAGTGAAAAAGTCTTTTCTAAAATGATGTCTTGCATATGACTCATAGAAATAGTAGATAGACTAGCTAGAATCAATAGATTAGAATTCTAGAACCATATGCAAGACGTCACATACGAACTAGTGCTATTCTATTGATTCTATTAGAATAAAACAGAAAGTTTGATTCTAGATTCAAATAGATTTGAATCTATTTATTGAATAGTGAAAAAGTCTTTTCTAAAATGACGTCTTGCATATGACTCATAGAAATAGTAGATAGACTAGCTAGAATCAAACTTTCACTGTTCTATCTACTATTGATTCTAGCTGGTCTAGAATCAATAGATTAGAATTCTAGAACCATATGCAAGACGTCACATACGAACTAGTGCTATTCTATTGATTCTATTAGAATCAAACAGAAAGTTTGATTCTAGATTCAAATAGATTTGAATCGATTTGAATAGACTAGCTAGAAGTTAACTTTCACTGTTCTATCTACTATTGATTCTAGCTGGTCTAGAATCAATAGATTAGAATTCTAGAACCATATGCAAGACGTCACATACGAACTAGTGCTATTCTATTGATTCTATTAGAATCAAACAGAAAGTTTGATTCTACATTCAAATAGATTTGAATCTATTTATTAAATAGTGAAAAAGTCTTTTCTAAAATGACGTCTTGCATATGACTCATAGAAATAGTAGATAGACTAGCTAGAATCAAACTTTCACTGTTCTATCTACTATTGATTGTAGCTGGTCTAGAATCAATAGATTAGAATTCTAGAACCATATGCAAGACGTCACATACGAACTAGTGCTATTCTATTGATTCTATTAGAATCAAACAGAAAGTTTGATTCTAGATTCAATTAGATTTGAATCTATTTATTGAATAGTGAAAAAGTCTTTTCTAAAATGACGTCTTGCATATGACTCATAGAAATAGTAGATAGACAAGCTAGAATCAATAGATTAGATTTCTAGAACCATATGCAAGACGTGACATACGATCTAGTGCTATTCTATTGATTCTATTAGAATCAAACAGAAAGTTTGATTCTAGATTCAAATAGATTTGAATCTATTTATTGAATAGTGAAAAAGTCTTTTCTAAAATGACGTCTTGCATATGACTCATAGAAATAGTAGATAGACTAGCTAGAATCAAACTTTCCCTGTTCTATCTACTATTGATTCTAGCTGGTCTAGAATCAATAGATTAGAATTCTAAAACCATATGCAAGACGTCACATACAAACTAGTGCTCTTCTATTGATTCTATTAGAATCAAACAGAAAGTTTGATTCTAGATTCAAATAGATTTGAATCTATTTATTGAATAGTGAAAAAGTCTTTTCTAAAATGACATCTTGCATATGACTCATAGAAATAGTAGATAGACTAGCTAGAATCAATAGATTAGAATTCTAGAACCATATGCAAGACGTCACATACGAACTAGTGCTATTCTATTGATTCTATTAGAATCAAACAGAAAGTTTGATTCTAGATTCAAATAGATTTGAATCTATTTATTGAATAGTGAAAAAGTGTTTTCTAAAATGACGTCTTGCATATGACTCATAGAAATAGTAGATAGACTAGCTAGAATCAAACTTTCACTGTTCTATCTACTATTGATTCTAGCTGGTCTAGAATCAATAGATTAGAATTCTAGAACCATATGCAAGACGTCACATACGAACTAGTGCTATTCTATTGATTCTATTAGAATCAAACAGAAAGTTTGATTCTAGATTCAAATAGATTTGAATCTATTTATTGAATAGTGAAAAAGTCTTTTCTAAAATGACGTCTTGCATATGACTCATAGAAATAGTAGATAGACTAGCTAGAATCAATAGATTAGAATTCTAGAACCATATGCAAGACGTCACATACGAACTAGTGCTATTCTATTGATTCTATTAGAATCAAACAGAAAGTTTGATTCTAGATTCAAATAGATTTGAATCTATTTATTGAATAGTGAAAAAGTCTTTTCTAAAATGACGTCTTGCATATGACTCATAGAAATAGTAGATAGACTAGCTAGAATCAAACTTTCACTGTTCTATCTACTATTGATTCTAGCTGGTCTAGAATCAATAGATTAGAATTCTAGAACCATATGCAAGACGTCACATACGAACTAGTGCTATTCTATTGATTCTATTAGAATCAAACAGAAAGTTTGATTCTACATTCAAATAGATTTGAATCTATTTATTGAATAGTGAAAAAGTCTTTTCTAAAATGACGTCTTGCATATGACTCATAGAAATAGTAGATAGACTAGCTAGAATCAATAGATTAGAATTCTAGAACCATATGCAAGACGTCACATACGAACTAGTGCTATTCTATTGATTCTATTAGAATCAAACAGAAAGTTTGATTCTAGATTCAAATAGATTTGAATCTATCTATTGAATAGTGAAAAAGTCTTTTCTAAAATGACGTCTTGCATATGACTCATAGAAATAGTAGATAGACCAGCTAGAATCAAACTTTCACTGTTTTATCTACTATTGATTCTAGCTGGTCTAGAATCAATAGATTAGAATTCTAGAACCATATGCAAGACGTCACATACGAACTAGTGCTATTCTATTGATTCTATTAGAATCAAACAGAAAGTTTGATTCTAGATTCAAATAGATTTGAATCTATTTATTGAATAGTGAAAAAGTCTTTTCTAAAATGATGTCTTGCATATGACTCATAGAAATAGTAGATAGACTAGCTAGAATCAATAGATTAGAATTCTAGAACCATATGCAAGACGTCACATACGAACTAGTGCTATTCTATTGATTCTATTAGAATCAAACAGAAAGTTTGATTCTAGATTCAAATAGATTTGAATCTATTTATTGAATAGTGAAAAAGTCTTTTCTAAAATGACGTCTTGCATATGACTCATAGAAATAGTAGATAGACTAGCTAGAATCAAACTTTCACTGTTCTATCTACTATTGATTCTAGCTGGTCTAGAATCAATAGATTAGAATTCTAGAACCATGTGCAAGACGTCACATACGAACTAGTGCTATTCTATTGATTCTATTAGAATCAAACAGAAAGTTTGATTCTAGATTCAAATAGATTTGAATCTATTTATTGAATAGTGAAAAAGTCTTTTCTAAAATGACATCTTGCATATGACTCATAGAAATAGTAGATAGACTAGCTAGAATCAATAGATTAGAATTCTAGAACCATATGCAAGACGTCACATACGAACTAGTGCTATTCTATTGATTCTATTAGAATCAAACAGAAAGTTTAATTCTAGATTCAAATAGATTTGAATCTATTTATTGAATAGTGAAAAAGTCTTTTCTAAAATGACGTCTTGCATATGACTCATAGAAATAGTAGATAGACTAGCTAGAATCAATAGATTAGAATTCTAGAACCATATGCAAGACGTCACATACGAACTAGTGCTATTCTATTGATTCTATTAGAATCAAACAGAAAGTTTGATTCTAGATTCAAATAGATTTGAATCTATTTATTGAATAGTGAAAAAGTCTTTTCTAAAATGACGTCTTGCATATGACTCATAGAAATAGTAGATAGACTAGCTAGAATCAATAGATTAGAATTCTAGAACCATATGCAAGACGTCACATACGAACTAGTGCTATTCTATTGATCCTATTAGAATCAAACAGAAAGTTTGATTCTAGATTCAAATAGATTTGAATCTATTTATTGAATAGTGAAAAAGTCTTTTCTAAAATGACGTCTTGCATATGACTCATAGAAATAGTAGATAGACTAGCTAGAATCAAACTTTCACTGTTCTATCTACTATTGATTCTAGCTGGTCTAGAATCAATAGATTAGAATTCTAGAACCATATGCAAGACGTCACATACGAACTAGTGCTCTTCTATTGATTCTATTAGAATCAAACAGAAGGTTTGATTCTAGATTCAAATAGATTTGAATCTATTTATTGAATAGTGAAAAAGTCTTTTCTAAAATGACGTCTTGCATATGACTCATAGAAATAGTAGATAGACTAGTTAGAATCAAACTTTCACTGTTCTATCTACTATTGATTCTAGCTGGTCTAGAATCAATAGATTAGAATTCTAGAAACATATGCAAGATGTCACATACGAACTAGTGCTATTCTATTGATTCTATTAGAATCAAACAGAAAGTTTGATTCTAAATTCAAATAGATTTGAATCTATTTATTGAATAGTGAAAAAGTCTTTTCTAAAATGACGTCTTGCATATGACTCATAGAAATAGTAGATAGACTAGCTAGAATTAATAAATTAGAATTCTAGAACCATATGCAAGACGTCACATACGAACTAGTGCTATTTTATTGATTCTATTAGAATCAAACAGAAAGTTTGATTCTAGATTCAAATAGATTTGAATCTATTTATTGAATAGTGAAAAAGTCTTTTCTAAAATGACGTCTTGCATATGACTCATAGAAATAGTAGATAGACTAGCTAGAATAAATAGATTAGAATTCTAGAACCATATGCAAGACGTCACATACGAACTAGTGCTATTCTATTGATTCTATTAGAATCAAACAGAAAGTTTGATTCTAGATTCAAATAGATTTGAATAAATTTATTGAATAGTGAAAAAGTCTTTTCTAAAATGACGTCTTGCATATGACTCATAGAAATAGTAGATAGACTAGCTAGAATCAAACTTTCACTGTTCTATCTACTATTGATTCTAGCTGGTCTGGAATCAATAGATTAGAATTCTAGAACCATATGCAAGACGTCACATACGAACTAGTGCTATTCTATTGATTTTATTAGAATCAAACAGAAAGTTTGATTCTAGATTCAAATAGATTTGAATCTATTTATTGAATAGTGAAAAAGTCTTTTCTAAAATGACATCTTGCATATGACTCATAGAAATAGTAGATAGACTAGCTAGAATCAATAGATTAGAATTCTAGAACCATATGCAAGACGTCACATACGAACTAGTGCTATTCTATTGATTCTATTAGAATCAAACAGAAAGTTTGATTCTAGATTCAAATAGATTTGAATCTATTTATTGAATAGTGAAAAAGTCTTTTCTAAAATGACGTCTTGCATATGACTCATAGAAATAGTAGATAGACTAGCTAGAATCAAACTTTCACTGTTCTATCTACTGTCACTGATTCACTGTACTGTAGATTAGAATTCTAGAACCATATGCAAGACGTCACATACGAACTAGTGCTATTCTATTGATTCTATTAGAATCAAACAGAAAGTTTGATTCTAGATTCAAATAGATTTGAATATATTTATTGAATAGTGAAAAAGTCTTTTCTAAAATGACGTCTTGCATATGACTCATAGAAATAGTAGATAGACTAGCTAGAATCAAACTTTCACTGTTCTATCTACTATTGATTCTAGCTGGTCTAGAATCAATAGATTAGAATTCTAGAACCATATGCAAGACGTCACATACGAACTAGTGCTATTCTATTGATTTTATTAGAATCAAACAGAAAGTTTGATTCTAGATTCAAATAGATTTGAATCTATTTATTGAATAGTGAAAAAGTCTTTTCTAAAATGACGTCTTGCATATGACTCATAGAAATAGTAGATAGACTAGCTAGAATCAATAGATTAGAATTCTAGAACCATATGCAAGACGTCACATACGAACTAGTGCTATTCTATTGATTCTATTAGAATCAAACAGAAAGTTTGAATCTAGATTAAAATAGATTTGAATCTATTTATTGAATAGTGAAAAAGTCTTTTCTAAAATGACGTCTTGCATATGACTCATAGAAATAGTAGATAGACTAGCTAGAATCAAACTTTCACTGTTCTATCTACTATTAATTCTAGCTGGTCTAGAATCAATAGATTAGAGTTCTAGAACCATATGCAAGACGTCACATACGAACTAGTGCTATTCTATTGATTCTATTTGAATCAAACAGAAAGTTTGATTCTAGATTCAAATAGATTTGAATCTATTTATTGAATAGTGAAAAAGTTTTTTCTAAAATGACGTCTTGCATATGACTCATAGAAATAGTAGATAGACTAGCTAGAATCAATAGATTAGAATTCTAGAACCATATGCAAGACGTCACATACGAACTAGTGCTATTCTATTGATTCTATTAGAATCAAACAGAAAGTTTGATTCTAGATTCAAATAGATTTGAATCTATTTATTGAATAGTGAAAAAGTCTTTTCTAAAATGACGTTTTGCATATGACTCATGGAAATAGTAGATAGACTAGCCCGAATCAAACTTTCACTGTTCTATCTACTATTGATTCTAGCTGGTCTAGAATCAATAGATTAGAATTCTAGAACCATATGCAAGACGTCACATACGAACTAGTGCTATTCTATTGATTCTATTAGAATCAAACAGAAAGTTTGATTCTAGATTCAAATAGATTTGAATCTATTTATTGAAAAGTGAAAAAGTCTTTTCTAAAATGACGTCTTGCATATGACTCATAGAAATAGTAGATAGACTAGCTAGAATCAATAGATTAGAATTCTAGAACCATATGCAAGACTTCACATACGAACTAGTGCTATTCTATTGATTCTATTAGAATCAAACAGAAACTTTGATTCTAGATTCAAATAGATTTGAATCTATTTATTGAATAGTGAAAAAGTCTTTTCTAAAACGACGTCTTGCATATGACTCATAGAAATAGTAGATAGACTAGCTAGAATCAAACTTTCACTGTTCTATCTACTATTGATTCTAGCTGGTCTAGAATCAATAGATTAGAATTCTAGAACCATATGCAAGACGTCACATACGAACTAGTGCCATTCAATTGATTCTATTAAAATCAAACAGAAAGTTTGATTCTAGATTCAAATAGATTTGAATCTATTTATTGAATAGTGAAAAAGTCTTTTCTAAAATGACGTCTTGCATATGACTCATAGAAATAGTAGATAGACTAGCTAGAATCAATAGATTAGGATTCTAGAACCATATGCAAGACGTCACATACGAACTAGTGCTATTCTATTGATTCTATTAGAATCAAACAGAAAGTTTGATTCTAGATTCAAATAGATTTGAATCTATTTATTGAATAGTGAAAAAGTCTTTTCTAAAATGACGTCTTGCATATGACTCATAGAAATAGTAGATAACTAGCTAGAATCAAACTTTCACTGTTCTACCTACTATTGATTCTAGCTGGTCTAGAATCAATAGATTAGAATTCTAGAACCATA
Source organism: Artemia franciscana (assembly GCF_032884065.1). NCBI lineage: Eukaryota > Metazoa > Arthropoda > Branchiopoda > Anostraca > Artemiidae > Artemia > Artemia franciscana. The sequence continues at coordinate 8,977 of NW_027066472.1, forward strand.
TGCAAGACGTCACATACGAACTAGTGCTATTCTATTGATTCTATTAGAATCAAACAGAAAGTTTGATTCTAGATTCAAATAGATTTGAATCTATTTATTGAATAGTGATAAAGTCTTTTCTAAAATGACGTCTTGCATATGACTCATAGAAATAGTAGATAGACTAGCTAGAATCAATAGATTAGAATTCTAGAACCATATGCAAGACGTCACATACGAACTAGTGCTATTCTATTGATTCTATTAGAATCAAACAGAAAGTTTGATTCTAGATTCAAATAGATTTGAATCTATTTATTGAATAGTGAAAAAGTCTTTTCTAAAATGACGTCTTGCATATGACTCATAAAAATAGTAGATAGACTAGCTAGAATCAATAGATTAGAATTCTAGAACCATATGCAAGACGTCACATACGAACTAGTGCTATTCTATTGATTCTATTAGAATCAAACAGAAAGTTTGATTCTAGATTCAAATAGATTTGAATCTATTTATTGAATAGTGAAAAAGTCTTTTCTAAAATGACGTCTTGCATATGACTCATAGAAATAGTAGATAGACTAGCTAGAATCAAACTTTCACTGTTCTATCTACTATTGATTCTAGCTGGTCTAGAATCAATAGATTAGAATTCTAGAACCATATGCAAGACGTCACATACGAACTAGTGCTATTCTATTGATTCTATTAGAATCAAACAGAAAGTTTGATTCTAGATTCAAATAGATTTGAATCTATTTATTGAATAGTGAAAAAGTCTTTTCTAAAATGACGTCTTGCATATGACTCATAGAAATAGTAGATAGACTAGCTAGAATCAATAGATTAGAATTCTAGAACCATATGCAAGACGTCACATACGAACTAGTGCTATTCTATTGATTCTATTAGAATCAAACAGAAAGTTTGATTCTAGATTCAAATAGATTTGAATCTATTTATTGAATAGTGAAAAAGTCTTTTCTAAAATGACGTCTTGCATATGACTCATAGAAATAGTAGATAGACTAGCTAGAATCAATAGATTAGAATTCTAGAACCATATGCAAGACGTCACATACGAACTAGTGCTATTCTATTGATTCTATTAGAATCAAACAGAAAGTTTGATTCTAGATTCAAATAGATTTGAATCTATTTATTGAATAGTGAAAAAGTCTTTTCTAAAATGACGTCTTGCATCTGACTCATAGAAATAGTAGATAGACTAGCTAGAATCAATAGATTAGAATTCTAGAACCATATGCAAGATGTCACATACGAAATAGTGCTATTCTATTGATTCTATTAGAATCAAAAAGAAAGTTTGATTCTAGATTCAAATAGATTTGAATCTATTTATTGAATAGTGAAAAAGTCTTTTCTAAAATGACGTCTTGCATATGACTCATAGAAATAGTACATAGACTAGCTAGAATCAAACTTTCACTGTTCTATCTACTATTGATTCTAGCTGGTCTAGAATCAATAGATTAGAATTCTAGAACCATATGCAAGACGTCACATACGAACTAGTGCTATTCTATTGATTCTATTAGAATCAAACAGAAAGTTTGATTCTAGATTCAAATAGATTTGAATCTATTTATTGAATAGTGAAAAAGTCTTTTCTAAAATGACGTCTTGCATATGACTCATAGAAATAGTAGATAGACTAGCTAGAATCAATAGATTAGAATTCTAGAACCATATGCAAGACGTCACATACGAACTAGTGCTATTCTATTGATTCTATTAGAATCAAACAGAAAGTTTGATTCTAGATTCAAATAGATTTGAATCTATTTATTGAATAGTGAAAAAGTCTTTTCTAAAATGACGTCTTGCATATGACTCATAGAAATAGTAGATAGACTAGCTAGAATCAAACTTTCACTGTTCTATCTACTATTGATTCTAACTGGTCTAGAATCAATAGATTAGAATTCTAGAACCATATGCAAGACGTCACATACGAACTAGTGCTATTCTATTGATTCTATTAGAATCAAACAGAAAGTTTGATTCTAGATTCAAATAGATTTGAATCTATTTATTGAATAGTGAAAAAGTCTTTTCTAAAATGACGTCTTGCATATGACTCATAGAAATAGTAGATAGACTAGCTAGAATCAATAGATTAGAATTCTAGAACCATATGCAAGACGTCATATACGAACTAGTGCTATTCTATTGATTCTATTAGAATCAAACAGAAAGTTTGATTCTAGATTCAAATAGATTTGAATCTATTTATTGAATAGTGAAAAAGTCTTTTCTAAAATGACGTCTTGCATATGACTCATAGAAATAGTAGATAGACTAGCTAGAATCAAACTTTCACTGTTCTATCTACTATTGATTCTAGCTGGTCTAGAATCAATAGATTAGAATTCTAGAACCATATGCAAGACGTCACATACGAACTAGTGCTATTCTATTGATTCTATTAGAATCAAACAGAAAGTTTGATTCTAGATTCAAATAGATTTGAATCTATTTATTGAATAGTGAAAAAGTCTTTTCTAAAATGACGTCTTGCATATGATTCATAGAAATAGTAGATAGACTAGTTAAAATCAATAGATTAGAATTCTAGAACCATATGCAAGACGTCACATACGAACTAGTGCTATTCTATTGATTCTATTAGAACCAAACAGAAAGTTTGATTCTAGATTCAAATAGATTTGAATCTATTTATTGAATAGTGAAAAAGTCTTTTGTAAAATGACGTCTTGCATATGACTCATAGAAATAGTAGATAGACTAGCTAGAATCAAACTTTGACTGTTCTATCTACTATTGATTCTAGCTGGTCTAGAATCAATAGATTAGAATTCTAGAACCATATGCAAGACGTCACATACGAACTAGTGCTATTCTATTGATTTTATAAGAATCAAACAGAAAGTTTGATTCTAGATTCAAATAGATTTGAATCTATTTATTGAATAGTGAAAAAGTCTTTTCTAAAATGACGTCTTGCATATGACTCATAGAAATAGTAGATAGACTAGCTAGAATCAATAGATTAGAATTCTAGAACCATATGCAAGACGTCACATACGAACTAGTGCTATTCTATTGATTCTATTAGAATCAAACAGAAAGTTTGATTCTAGATTCAAATAGATTTGAATCTATTTATTGAATAGTGAAAAAGTCTTTTCTAAAATGACGTCTTGCATATGACTCATAGAAATAGTAGATAGACTAGCTAGATTCAAACTTTCACTGTTCTATCTACTATTGATTCTAGCTGGTCTAGAATCAATAGATTAGAATTCTAGAACCATATGCAAGACGTCACATACGAACTAGTGCTATTCTATTGATTCTATTAGAATCAAACAGAAAGTTTGAATCTAGATTAAAATAGATTTGAATCTATTTATTGAATAGTGAAAAAGTCTTTTCTAAAATGACGTCTTGCATATGACTCATAGAAATAGTAGATAGACTAGCTAGAATCAAACTTTCACTGTTCTATCTACTATTAATTCTAGCTGGTCTAGAATCAATAGATTAGAATTCTAGAACCATATGCAAGACGTCACATACGAACTAGTGCTATTCTATTGATTCTATTAGAATCAAACAGAAAGTTTGATTCTAGATTCAAATAGATTTGAATCTATTTATTGAATAGTGAAAAAGTTTTTTCTAAAATGACGTCTTGCATATGACTCATAGAAATAGTAGATAGACTAGCTAGAATCAATAGATTAGAATTCTAGAACCATATGCAAGACGTCACATACGAACTAGTGCTATTCTATTGATTCTATTAGAATCAAACAGAAAGTTTGATTCTAGATTCAAATAGATTTGAATCTATTTATTGAATAGTGAAAAAGTCTTTTCTAAAATGACGTTTTGCATATGACTCATAGAAATAGTAGATAGACTAGCCCGAATCAAACTTTCACTGTTCTATCTACTATTGATTCTAGCTGGTCTAGAATCAATAGATTAGAATTCTAGAACCATATGCAAGACGTCACATACGAACTAGTGCTATTCTATTGATTCTATTAGAATCAAACAGAAAGTTTGATTCTAGATTCAAATAGATTTGAATCTATTTATTGAATAGTGAAAAAGTCTTTTCTAAAACGACGTCTTGCATATGACTCATAGAAATAGTAGATAGACTAGCTAGAATCAAACTTTCACTGTTCTATCTACTATTGATTCTAGCTGGTCTAGAATCAATAGATTAGAATTCTAGAACCATATGCAAGACGTCACATACGAACTAGTGCTATTCTATTGATTCTATTAAAATCAAACAGAAAGTTTGATTCTAGATTCAAATAGATTTGAATCTATTTATTGAATAGTGATAAAGTCTTTTCTAAAATGACGTCTTGCATATGACTCATAGAAATAGTAGATAGACTAGCTAGAATCAATAGATTAGAATTCTAGAACCATATGCAAGACGTCACATACGAACTAGTGCTATTCTATTGATTCTATTAGAATCAAACAGAAAGTTTGATTCTAGATTCAAATAGATTTGAATCTATTTATTGAATCGTGAAAAAGTCTTTTCTAAAATGACGTCTTGCATATGACTCATAGAAATAGTAGATAGACTAGCTAGAATCAATAGATTAGAATTCTAGAACCATATGCAAGACGTCACATACGAACTAGTGCTATTCTATTGATTCTATTAGAATCAAACAGAAAGTTTGATTCTAGATTCAAATAGATTTGAATCTATTTATTGAATAGTGAAAAAGTCTTTTCTAAAATGACGTCTTGCATATGACTCATAGAAATAGTAGATAGACTAGCTAGAATCAAACTTTCACTGTTCTATCTACTATTGATTCTAGCTGGTCTAGAATCAATAGATTAGAATTCTAGAACCATATGCAAGACGTCACATACGAACTAGTGCTATTCTATTGATTCTATTAGAATCAAACAGAAAGTTTGATTCTAGATTCAAATAGATTTGAATCTATTTATTGAATAGTGAAAAAGTCTTTTCTAAAATGACGTCTTGCATATGACTCATAGAAATAGTAGATAGACTAGCTAGAATCAATAGATTAGAATTCTAGAACCATATGCAAGACGTCACATACGAACTAGTGCTATTCTATTGATTCTATTAGAATCAAACAGAAAGTTTGATTCTAGATTCAAATAGATTTGAATCTATTTATTGAATAGTGAAAAAGTCTTTTCTAAAATGACGTCTTGCTTATGACTCATAGAAATAGTAGATAGACTAGCTAGAATCAAACTTTCACTGTTCTATCTACTATTGATTCTAGCTGGTCTAGAATCAATAGATTAGAATTCTAGAACCATATGCAAGACGTCACATACGAACTAGTGCTATTCTATTGATTCTATTAGAATCAAACAGAAAGTTTGATTCTAGATTCAAATAGATTTGAATCTATTTATTGAATAGTGAAAAAGTCTTTTCTAAAATGACGTCTTGCATATGACTCATAGAAATAGTAGATAGACTAGCTAGAATCAATAGATTAGAATTCTAGAACCATATGCAAGACGTCACATACGAACTAGTGCTATTCTATTGATTCTATTAGAATCAAACAGAAAGTTTGATTCTAGATTCAAATAGATTTGAATCTATTTATTGAATAGTGAAAAAGTCTTTTCTAAAATGACGTCTTGCATCTGACTCATAGAAATAGTAGATAGACTAGCTAGAATCAATAGATTAGAATTCTAGAACCATATGCAAGACGTCACATACGAAATAGTGCTATTCTATTGATTCTATTAGAATCAAAAAGAAAGTTTGATTCTAGATTCAAATAGATTTGAATCTATTTGTTGAATAGTGAAAAAGTCTTTTCTAAAATGACGTCTTGCATATGACTCATAGAAATAGTAGATAGACTAGCTAGAATCAAACTTTCACTGTTCTATCTACTATTGATTCTAGCTGGTCTAGAATCAATAGATTAGAATTCTAGAACCATATGCAAGACGTCACATACGAACTAGTGCTATTCTATTGATTCTATTAGAATCAAACAGAAAGTTTGACTCTAGATTCAAATAGATTTGAATCTATTTATTGAATAGTGAAAAAGTCTTTTCTAAAATGACGTCTTGCATATGACTCATAGAAATAGTAGATAGACTAGCTAGAATCAATAGATTAGAATTCTAGAACCATATGCAAGACGTCACATACGAACTAGTGCTATTCTATTGATTCTATTAGAATCAAACTGAAAGTTTGATTCTAGATTCAAATAGATTTGAATCTATTTATTGAATAGTGAAAAAGTCTTTTCTAAAATGACGTCTTGCATATGACTCATAGAAATAGTAGATAGACTAGCTAGAATCAAACTTTCACTGTTCTATCTACTATTGATTCTAACTGGTCTAGAATCAATAGATTAGAATTCTAGAACCATATGCAAGACGTCACATACGAACTAGTGCTATTCTATTGATTCTATTAGAATCAAACAGAAAGTTTGATTCTAGATTCAAATAGATTTGAATCTATTTATTGAATAGTGAAAAAGTCTTTTCTAAAATGACGTCTTGCATATGACTCATAGAAATAGTAGATAGACTAGCTAGAATCAATAGATTAGAATTCTAGAACCATATGTAAGACGTCATATACGAACTAGTGCTATTCTATTGATTCTATTAGAATCAAACAGAAAGTTTGATTCTAGATTCAAATAGATTTGAATCTATTTATTGAATAGTGAAAAAGTCTTTTCTAAAATGACGTCTTGCATATGACTCATAGAAATAGTAGATAGACTAGCTAGAATCAAACTTTCACTGTTCTATCTACTATTGATTCTAGCTGGTCTAGAATCAATAGATTAGAATTCTAGAACCATATGCAAGACGTCACATACGAACTAGTGCTATTCTATTGATTCTATTAGAATCAAACAGAAAGTTTGATTCTAGATTCAAATAGATTTGAATCTATTTATTGAATAGTGAAAAAGTCTTTTCTAAAATGACGTCTTGCATCTGACTCATAGAAATAGTAGATAGACTAGCTAGAATCAATAGATTAGAATTCTAGAACCATATGCAAGACGTCACATACGAAATAGTGCTATTCTATTGATTCTATTAGAATCAAAAAGAAAGTTTGATTCTAGATTCAAATAGATTTGAATCTATTTGTTGAATAGTGAAAAAGTCTTTTCTAAAATGACGTCTTGCATATGACTCATAGAAATAGTAGATAGACTAGCTAGAATCAAACTTTCACTGTTCTATCTACTATTGATTCTAGCTGGTCTAGAATCAATAGATTAGAATTCTAGAACCATATGCAAGACGTCACATACGAACTAGTGCTATTCTATTGATTCTATTAGAATCAAACAGAAAGTTTGACTCTAGATTCAAATAGATTTGAATCTATTTATTGAATAGTGAAAAAGTCTTTTCTAAAATGACGTCTTGCATATGACTCATAGAAATAGTAGATAGACTAGCTAGAATCAATAGATTAGAATTCTAGAACCATATGCAAGACGTCACATACGAACTAGTGCTATTCTATTGATTCTATTAGAATCAAACAGAAAGTTTGATTCTAGATTCAAATAGATTTGAATCTATTTATTGAATAGTGAAAAAGTCTTTTCTAAAATGACGTCTTGCATATGACTCATAGAAATAGTAGATAGACTAGCTAGAATCAAACTTTCACTGTTCTATCTACTATTGATTCTAACTGGTCTAGAATCAATAGATTAGAATTCTAGAACCATATGCAAGACGTCACATACGAACTAGTGCTATTCTATTGATTCTATTAGAATCAAACAGAAAGTTTGATTCTAGATTCAAATAGATTTGAATCTATTTATTGAATAGTGAAAAAGTCTTTTCTAAAATGACGTCTTGCATATGACTCATAGAAATAGTAGATAGACTAGCTAGAATCAATAGATTAGAATTCTAGAACCATATGCAAGACGTCATATACGAACTAGTGCTATTCTATTGATTCTATTAGAATCAAACAGAAAGTTTGATTCTAGATTCAAATAGATTTGAATCTATTTATTGAATAGTGAAAAAGTCTTTTCTAAAATGACGTCTTGCATATGACTCATAGAAATAGTAGATAGACTAGCTAGAATCAAACTTTCACTGTTCTATCTACTATTGATTCTAGCTGGTCTAGAATCAATAGATTAGAATTCTAGAACCATATGCAAGACGTCACATACGAACTAGTGCTATTCTATTGATTCTATTAGAATCAAACAGAAAGTTTGATTCTAGATTCAAATAGATTTGAATCTATTTATTGAATAGTGAAAAAGTCTTTTCTAAAATGACGTCTTGCATATGATTCATAGAAATAGTAGATAGACTAGTTAAAATCAATAGATTAGAATTCTAGAACCATATGCAAGACGTCACATACGAACTAGTGCTATTCTATTGATTCTATTAGAACCAAACAGAAAGTTTGATTCTAGATTCAAATAGATTTGAATCTATTTATTGAATAGTGAAAAAGTCTTTTCTAAAATGACGTCTTGCATATGACTCATAGAAATAGTAGATAGACTAGCTAGAATCAAACTTTGACTGTTCTATCTACTATTGATTCTAGCTGGTCTAGAATCAATAGATTAGAATTCTAGAACCATATGCAAGACGTCACATACGAACTAGTGCTATTCTATTGATTCTATTAGAATCAAACAGAAAGTTTGATTCTAGATTCAAATAGATTTGAATCTATTTATTGAATAGTGAAAAAGTCTTTTCTAAAATGACGTCTTGCATATGACTCATAGAAATAGTAGATAGACTAGCTAGAATCAATAGATTAGAATTCTAGAACCATATGCAAGACGTCACATACGAACTAGTGCTATTCTATTGATTCTATTAGAATCAAACAGAAAGTTTGATTCTAGATTCAAATAGATTTGAATCTATTTATTGAATAGTGAAAAAGTCTTTTGTAAAATGACGTCTTGCATATGACTCATAGAAATAGTAGATAGACTAGCTAGAATCAAACTTTGACTGTTCTATCTACTATTGATTCTAGCTGGTCTAGAATCAATAGATTAGAATTCTAGAACCATATGCAAGACGTCACATACGAACTAGTGCTATTCTATTGATTCTATTAGAATCAAACAGAAAGTTTGATTCTAGATTCAAATAGATTTGAATCTATTTATTGAATAGTGAAAAAGACTTTTCTAAAATGACGTCTTGCATATGACTCATAGAAATAGTAGATAGACTAGGTAGAATCAATAGATTAGAATTCTAGAACCATATGCAAGACGTCACATACGAACTAGTGCTATTCTATTGATTCTATTAGAATCAAACAGAAAGTTTGATTCTAGATTCAAATAGATTTGAATCTATTTATTGAATAGTGAAAAAGTCCTTTCTAAAATGACGTCTTGCA
>NW_027066473.1:0-18375 GCF_032884065.1 Artemia franciscana
GATATACGTAGCTATTACCCTCGAAAACTAAAACTTTTGAAATAGGAAAAGAGCCTTTAATCACATTCTTTACCATTTGCAATCATAAAATAGTCTAATATCTTCATTTTTTTCAACATACGTAGCTATTACCCTCGAAAACTAAAACTTTAGACATAGGAAAAGAGCCTTTAATCACATTCTTTACCATTTGCAATCATAAAATAGTCTAATATCTTCATTTTTTCAACATACGTAGCTATTACCCTCGAAAAATAAAACTTTTGAAATAGGAAAAGAGCCTTTAATCACATTCTTTACCATTTGCAATCATAAAATAGTCTAATATCTTCATTTTTTCAACATACGTAGCTATTACCCTCGAAAACTAAAACTTTTGAAATAGGAAAAGAGCCTTTAATCACATTCTTTACCATTTGCAATCATAAAATAGTCTAATATCTTCATTTTTTCAACATACGTAGCTATTACCCTCGAAAACTAAAACTTTTGACATAGGAAAAGAGCCTTTAATAACATTCTTTACCATTTGCAATCATAAAATTGTCTAATATCTTCATTTTTTCAACATACGTAGCTATTACCCTCGAAAACTAAAACTTTTGAAATAGGAAAAGAGCCTTTAATCACATTCTTTACCATGTGCAATCATAAAATTGTCTAATATCTTCATTTTTTCTACAGACATAGCTATTACCCTCGAAAACTAAAACTTTTGAAATAGGAGAAGAGCCTTTAATCACATTCTTTACCATTTGCAATCATAAAATAGTCTAATATCTTCATTTTTTCAACATACGTAGCTATAACCCTCGAAAACTAAAACTTTAGACATAGGAAAAGAGCCTTTAATCACATTCTTTACCATTTGCAATCATAAAATAGTCTAATATCTTCATTTTTTCAACATACGTAGCTATTACCCTCGAAAACTAAAACTTTTGAAATAGTAAAAGAGCCTTTAATCACATTCTTTACCATTTGCAGTCATAAAATAGTCTAATATCTTCATTTTTTCAACATACGTAGCTATTACCCTCGAAAACTAAAACTTTTGACATAGGAAAAGAGCCTTTAATCACATTCTTTACAATTTGCAATCATAAAATTGTCTAATATCTTCATTTTTTTCCACAGACAAAGCTATTACCCTCGAAAACTAAAACTTTTCACATAGGAAAAGAGCCTTTAATCACATTCTTTACCATTTGCAATCATAAAATTGTCTAATATCTTCATTTTTTCAACATAAGTAGCTATTACCCTCGAAAACTAAAACTTTTGAAATAGAAAAAGAGCCTTTAATCACATTCTTTACCATGTGCAATCATAAAATTGTCTAATATCTTCGTTTTTTCAACCTACGTAGCTATTACCATCGAAAATTAAAACTTTTGAAATAGGAAAAGAGCCTTTAATCACATTTTTACCATTTGCAACATACGTAGCTATTACCCTCGAAAACTAAAACTTTTGACATAGGAAAAGAGCCTTTAATCACATTCTTTACCATTTGCAATCATAAAATTGTCTAATATCTTCATTTTTTCAACATACGTAGCTATTACCCTCGAAAACTAAAACTTTTGAAATAGGAAAAGAGCCTTTAATCACATTCTTTACCATGTGCAATCATAAAATTGTCTAATATCTTCATTTTTTCCACAGACATAGCTATTACCCTCGAAAACTAAAACTTTTGAAATAGGAGAAGAGCCTTTAATCACATTCTTTACCATTTGCAATCATAAAATAGTCTAATATCTTCATTTTTTCAACATACGTAGCTATAACCCTCGAAAACTAAAACTTTAGACATAGGAAAAGAGCCTTTAATCACATTCTTTACCATTTGCAATCATAAAATAGTCTAATATCTTCATTTTTTCAACATACGTAGCTATTACCCTCGAAAACTAAAACTTTTGAAATAGTAAAAGAGCCTTTAATCACATTCTTTACCATTTGCAGTCATAAAATAGTCTAATATCTTCATTTTTTCAACATACGTAGCTATTACCCTCGAAAACTAAAACTTTTGACATAGGAAAAGAGCCTTTAATCACATTCTTTACAATTTGCAATCATAAAATTGTCTAATATCTTCATTTTTTTCCACAGACAAAGCTATTACCCTCGAAAACTAAAACTTTTCACATAGGAAAAGAGCCTTTAATCACATTCTTTACCATTTGCAATCATAAAATTGTCTAATATCTTCATTTTTTTCAACATGCGCAGCTATTACCCTCGAAAACTAAAACTTTTGACATAGGAAAAGAGCCTTTAATCACGTTCTTTACCATATGCAATCATAAAATAGTCTAATATCTTCATTTTTTCCACAGACAAAGCTCTTACCCTCGAAAACTAAAACTTTTGAAATAGGAAAAGAGCCTTTAATCACATTCTTTACCATGTGCAATCATAAAATAGTCTAATATCTTCATTTTTTCAACATACGTAGCTATTACCCTCGAAAACTAAAACTTTTGAAATAGGAAAAGAGCCTTTAATCACATTCGTTACCATTTGCAATCATAAAATAGTCTAATATCTTCATTTTTTTCAACATACGTAGCTATTACCCTCGAAAACTAAAACTTTAGACATAGGAAAAGAGCCTTTAATCACATTCTTTACCATTTGCAATCATAAAATAGTCTAATATCTTCATTTTTTTCAATATACGTAGCTATTACCCTCTAAAAATAAAACTTTTGAAATAGGAAAAGAGCCTTTATTCACATTCTTTACCATTTGCAATCATAAAATAGTCTAATATCTTCATTTTTTCAACATACGTAGCTATTACCCTCGAAAACTAAAACTTTTGACATAGGAAAAGAGCCTTTAATCACATTCTTTACCATTTGCAATCATAAAATTGTCTAATATCTTCATTTTTTCCACAGACAAAGCTATTACCCTCGAAAACTAAAACTTTTGAAATAGGTAAAGAGCCTTTAATCACATTCTTTACAATTTGCAATCATAAAATAGTCTAATATCTTCATTTTTTCAACATACGTAGCTATTACCCTCGAAAACTAAAACTTTTGACATAGGAAAAGAGCCTTTAATCACATTCTTTACCATTTGCAATCATAAAATAGTCTAATATCTTCATTTTTTTCAACATACGTAGCTATTACCCTCGAAAAATAAAACTTTTGAAATAGGAAAAGAGCCTTTAATCACATTCTTTACCATTTGCAATCATAAAATAGTCTAATATCTTCATTTTTTTCAACATACGTAGCTATTACCCTCGAAAAATAAAACTTTTGAAATAGGAAAAGAGCCTTTAATCACATTCTTTACCATTTGCAATCATAAAATAGTCTAATATCTTCATTTTTTCAACATACGTAGCTATTACCCTCGAAAACTAAAACTTTTGAAATAGGAAAAGAGCCTTTAATCACATTCTTTACCATTTGCAATCATAAAATAGTCTAATATCTTCATTTTTTCAACATACGTAGCTATTACCCTCGAAAACTAAAACTTTTGACATAGGAAAAGAGCCTTTAATAACATTCTTTACCATTTGCAATCATAAAATAGTCTAATATCTTCATTTTTTCAACATACGTAGCTATTACCCTCGAAAACTAAAACTTTTGACATAGGAAAAGAGCCTTTAATCACATTCTTTACCATTTGCAATCATAAAATAGTCTAATATCTTCATTTTTTCAACATACGTAGCTATTACCCTCGAAAACTAAAACTTTTGACATAGGAAAAGAGCCTTTAATCACATTCTTTACCATTTGCTATCATAAAATTGTCTAATATCTTCATTTTTTCCACAGACAAAGCTATTACCCTCGAAAACCAAAACTTTTGAAATAGGTAAAGAGCCTTTAATCACATTCTTTACAATTTGCAATCATAAAATAGTCTAATATCTTCATTTTTTCAACATACGTAAATATTACCCTCGAAAACTAAAACTTTTGACATAGGAAAAGAGCCTTTAATCACATTCTTTACCATTTGCAATCATGAAATAGTCTAATATCTTCATTTTTTCAACATACGTAGCTATTACCCTCGAAAACTAAAACTTTTGAAATAGGAAAAGAGCCTTTAATCACATTCTTTACCATTTGCAATCATAAAATAGTCTAATATCTTCATTTTTTCAACATACGTAGCTATTACCCTCGAAAACTAAAACTTTTGAAATAGGAAAAGAGCCTTTAATCACATTCTTTACCATTTGCAATCATAAAATAGTCTAATATCTTCATTTTTTTCAACATACGTAGCTATTACCCTCGAAAACTAAAACTTTAGACATAGGAAAAGAGCCTTTAATCACATTCTTTACCATTTGCAATCATAAAATAGTCTAATATCTTCATTTTTTCAACATACGTAGCTATTACCCTCGAAAAATAAAACTTTTGAAATAGGAAAAGAGCCTTTAATCACATTCTTTACCATTTGCAATCATAAAATAGTCTAATATCTTCATTTTTTCAACATACGTAGCTATTACCCTCGAAAACTAAAACTTTTGAAATAGGAAAAGAGCCTTTAATCACATTCTTTACCATTTGCAATCATAAAATAGTCTAATATCTTCATTTTTTCAACATACGTAGCTATTACCCTCGAAAACTAAAACTTTTGACATAGGAAAAGAGCCTTTAATAACATTCTTTACCATTTGCAATCATAAAATTGTCTAATATCTTCATTTTTTCAACATACGTAGCTATTACCCTCGAAAACTAAAACTTTTGAAATAGGAAAATAGCCTTTAATCACATTCTTTACCATGTGCAATCATAAAATAGTCTAATATCTTCATTTTTTCAACATACGTAGCTATTACCCTCGAAAACTAAAACTTTTGACATAGGAAAAGAGCGTTTAATCACATTCTTTACCATGTGCAATCATAAAATAGTCTAATATCTTCATTTTCTTCACAGACCTAGCTATTACCCTCGAAAACTAAAACTTTTGAAATAGGAAAAGAGCCTTTAATCACATTCTTTACCATGTGCAATCATAAAATTGTCTAATATCTTCATTTTTTCCACAGACAAAGCTATTACCCTCGAAAACTAAAACTTTTGAAATAGGAAAAGAGCCTTTAATCACATTCTTTACCATGTGCAATCATAAAATAGTCTAATATCTTCATTTTCTTCACAGACCTAGCTATTACCCTCGAAAACTAAAACTTTTGAAATAGAAAAGAGCCTTTAATCACATTCTTTACCATGTGCAATCATAAAATAGTCTAATATCTTCATTTTTTCAACATACGTAGCTATTACCCTCGAAAACTAAAACTTTTGAAATAGGAAAAGAGCCTTTAATCACATTCTTTACCATGTGCAATCATAAAATTGTCTAATATCTTCATTTTTTCTACAGACATGGCTATTACCCTCGAAAACTAAAACTTTTGACATAGGAAAAGAGCCTTTAATCACATTCTTTACCATTTGAAATCATAAAATAGTCTAATATCTTCATTTTTTCAACATACGTAGCTATTACCCTCGAAAACTAAAACTTTTGAAATAGGAAAAGAGCCTTTAATCACATTCTTTACCATGTGCAATCATAAAATAGTCTAATATCTTCATTTTTTCAATATACGTAGCTATTACCCTCGAAAAATAAAACTTTTGACATAGGAAAAGAGCCTTTAATCACATTCTTTACCATTTGAAATCATAAAATAGTCTAATATCTTCATTTTTTCAACATACGTAGCTATTACCCTCGAAAACTAAAACTTTTGAAATAGGAAAAGAGCCTTTAATCACATTCTTTACCATGTGCAATCATAAAATAGTCTAATATCTTCATTTTCTTCACAGACCTAGCTATTACCCTCGAAAACTAAAACTTTTGAAATAGAAAAGAGCCTTTAATCACATTCTTTACCATGTGCAATCATAAAATAGTCTAATATCTTCATTTTTTCAACATACGTAGCTATTACCCTCGAAAACTAAAACTTTTGAAATAGGAAAAGAGCCTTTAATCATATTCTTTACCATTTGCAATCATAAAATAGTGTAATATCTTCATTTTTTCAACATACGTAGCTATTACCCTCGAAAACTAAAATTTTTGAAATAGGAAAAGAGCCTTTAATCACATTCTTTACCATTTGCAATCATAAAATAGTCTAATATCTTCATTTTTTCAACATACGTAGCTATTACCCTCGAAAACTAAAACTTTTGAAATAGGAAAAGAGCCTTTAATCACATTCTTTACCATGTGCAATCATAAAATAGTCTAATATCTTCATTTTTTCAATATACGTAGCTATTACCCTCGAAAAATAAAACTTTTGACATAGGAAAAGAGCCTTTAATCACATTCTTTACCATGTGCAATCATAAAATTGTCTAATATCTTCATTTTTTCAACATACGTAGCTATTACCCTCGAAAACTAAAACTTTTGAAATAGGAAAAGAGCCTTTAATCACATTCTTTACCATGTGCAATCATAAAATAGTTTAATATCTTCATTTTTCCAACATACGTAGCTATTACCCTCGAAAACTAAAACTTTTGAAATAGGAAAAGAGCCTTTAATCACATTCTTTACCATGTGCAATCATAAAATTGTCTAATATCTTCATTTTTTCCACAGACAAAGCTATTACCCTCGAAAACTAAAACTTTTGAAATAGGAAAAGAGCCTTTAATCACATTCTTTACCATGTGCAATCATAAAATAGTCTAATATCTTCATTTTTTCAACATACGTAGCTATTACCCTCGAAAACTAAAACTTTTGAAATAGGAAAAGAGCCTTTAATCACATTCTTTACCATGTGCAATCATAAAATTGTCTAATATCTTCATTTTTTCTACAGACATAGCTATTACCCTCGAAAACTAAAACTTTTGAAATAGGAAAAGAGCCTTTAATCACATTCTTTACCATTTGCAATCATAAAATAGTCTAATATCTTCATTTTTTCAACATACGTATGTTGAAATGAAATATCTTCATTTTTTCCACAGACAAAGCTATTACCCTCGAAAACTAAAACTTTTGAAATAGGAAAAGAGCCTTTAATCACATTCTTTACCATTTGCAATCATAAAATAGTCTAATATCTTCATTTTTTCAACATACGTAGCTTTTACCCTCGAAAACTAAAACTTTTGAAATAGGAAAAGAGCCTTTAATCACATTCTTTACCATGTGCAATCATAAAATTGTCTAATATCTTTATTTTTTACACAGACAAAGCTATTACCCTCAAAAACTAAAACTTTTGAAATAGGAAAAGAGCCTTTAATCACATTCTTTACCATGTGCAATCATAAAATTGTCTAATATCTTCATTTTTTCCACAGACAAAGCTATTACCCTCGAAAACTAAAACTTTTGAAATAGGAAAAGAGCCTTTAATCACATTCTTTACCATTTGCAATCATAAAATAGTCTAATATCTTCATTTTTTCAACATACGTAGCTATTACCCTCGAAAACTAAAACTTTTGACATAGGAAAAGAGCCTTTAATCACATTCTTTACCATGTGCAATCATAAAATTGTCTAATATCTTCATTTTTTCAACATACGGAGCTATTACCCTCGAAAACTAAGACTTTTGAAATAGGAAAAGAGCCTTTAATCACATACTTTATCATGTGCAATCATAAAATTGTCTAATATCTTCATTTTTTCCACAGACAAAGCTATTACCCTCGAAAACTAAAACTTTTGAAATAGGAAAAGAGCCTTTAATCACATCCTTTACCATTTGCAATCATAAAATAGTCTAATATGGTCATTTTTTAAACATACGTAGCTATTACCCTCGAAAACTAAAACTTTTGAAATAGGAAAAGAGCCTTTAATCACATTCTTTACCATGTGCAATCATAAAATAGTCTAATATCTTCATTTTTTCAATATACGTAGCTATTACCCTCGAAAAATAAAACTTTTGACATAGGAAAAGAGCCTTTAATCACATTCTTTACCATGTGCAATCATAAAATTGTCTAATATCTTCATTTTTTCAACATACGTAGCTATTACCCTCGAAAACTAAAACTTTTGAAATAGGAAAAGAGCCTTTAATCACATTCTTTACCATGTGCAATCATAAAATAGTTTAATATCTTCATTTTTCCAACATACGTAGCTATTACCCTCGAAAACTAAAACTTTTGAAATAGGAAAAGAGCCTTTAATCACATTCTTTACCATGTGCAATCATAAAATTGTCTAATATCTTCATTTTTTCCACAGACAAAGCTATTACCCTCGAAAACTAAAACTTTTGAAATAGGAAAAGAGCCTTTAATCACATTCTTTACCATGTGCAATCATAAAATAGTCTAATATCTTCATTTTTTCAACATACGTAGCTATTACCCTCGAAAACTAAAACTTTTGAAATAGGAAAAGAGCCTTTAATCACATTCTTTACCATGTGCAATCATAAAATTGTCTAATATCTTCATTTTTTCTACAGACATAGCTATTACCCTCGAAAACTAAAACTTTTGAAATAGGAAAAGAGCCTTTAATCACATTCTTTACCATTTGCAATCATAAAATAGTCTAATATCTTCATTTTTTCAACATACGTATGTTGAAATGAAATATCTTCATTTTTTCCACAGACAAAGCTATTACCCTCGAAAACTAAAACTTTTGAAATAGGAAAAGAGCCTTTAATCACATTCTTTACCATTTGCAATCATAAAATAGTCTAATATCTTCATTTTTTCAACATACGTAGCTTTTACCCTCGAAAACTAAAACTTTTGAAATAGGAAAAGAGCCTTTAATCACATTCTTTACCATGTGCAATCATAAAATTGTCTAATATCTTTATTTTTTACACAGACAAAGCTATTACCCTCAAAAACTAAAACTTTTGAAATAGGAAAAGAGCCTTTAATCACATTCTTTACCATGTGCAATCATAAAATTGTCTAATATCTTCATTTTTTCCACAGACAAAGCTATTACCCTCGAAAACTAAAACTTTTGAAATAGGAAAAGAGCCTTTAATCACATTCTTTACCATTTGCAATCATAAAATAGTCTAATATCTTCATTTTTTCAACATACGTAGCTATTACCCTCGAAAACTAAAACTTTTGACATAGGAAAAGAGTCTTTAATCACATTCTTTACCATGTGCAATCATAAAATTGTCTAATATCTTCATTTTTTCAACATACGGAGCTATTACCCTCGAAAACTAAGACTTTTGAAATAGGAAAAGAGCCTTTAATCACATACTTTATCATGTGCAATCATAAAATTGTCTAATATCTTCATTTTTTCCACAGACAAAGCTATTACCCTCGAAAACTAAAACTTTTGAAATAGGAAAAGAGCCTTTAATCACATCCTTTACCATTTGCAATCATAAAATAGTCTAATATCTTCATTTTTTCAACATACGTAGCTATTACCCTCGAAAACTAAAACTTTTGAAATAGGAAAAGAGTCTTTAATCACATTCTTTACCATGTGCAATCATAAAATTGTCTAATATCTTCATTTTTTCAACATACGTAGCTATTACCCCCGAAAACTAAAACTTTTGAAATAGGAAAAGAGCCTTTAATCACATTCTTTACCATGTGCAATCATAAAATTGTCTAATATCTTTATTTTTTCCACAGACAAAGCTATTACCCTCGAAAACTAAAACTTTTGACATAGGAAAAGAGCCTTTAATCACATTCTTTACCATGTGCAATCATAAAATAGTCTAATATCTTCATTTTCTTCACAGACCTAGCTATTATTCTCGAAAACTAAAACTTTTGAGGAAAATAGCCTTTAATCACATTCTTTACCATTTGCAATCATAAAATAGTCTAATATCTTCATTTTTTCAACATACGTAGCTATTACCCTCGAAAACTAAAACTTTTGACATAGGAAAAGAGCCTTTAATCACATTCTTTACCATTTGCAATCATAAAATAGTCTAATATCTTCATTTTTTCAACATACTTAGCTATTACCCTCGAAAACTAAAACTTTTGACATAGGAAAAGAGCCTTTAATCACATTCTTTACCATGTGCAATCATAAAATTGTCTAATATCTTCATTTTTTCCACAGACAAAGCTATTACCCTCGAAAACTAAAACTTTTGAAATAGGAAAAGAGCCTTTAATCACATTCTTTACCATTTGCAATCATAAAATAGTCTAATATCTTCATTTTTTCAACATACGTAGCTATTACCCTCGAAAACTAAAACTTTTGACATAGGAAAAGAGCCTTTAATCACATTCTTTACCATGTGCAATCAAAAAATAGTTTAATATCTTCATTTTTTCAACATACGTAGCTATTACCCTCGAAAACTAAAACTTTTGAAATAGGAAAAGAGCCTTTAATAACATTCTTTACCATGTGCAATCATAAAATAGTCTAATATCTTCATTTTTTCAACATACGTAGCTATTACCCTCGAAAACTAAAACTTTTCACATAGGAAAAGAGCCTTTAATCACATTCTTTACCATTTGCAATCATAAAATTGTCTAATATCTTCATTTTTTCAACATACGTAGCTATTACCCTCAAAAACTAAAACTTTTGACATAGGAAAAGAGCCTTTAATCACATTCTTTACCATGTGCAATCATAAAATAGTCTAATATCTTCATTTTTTCCACAGACAAAGCTCTTACCCTCGAAAACTAAAACTTTTGAAATAGGAAAAGAGCCTTTAATCACATTCTTTACCATGTGCAATCATAAAATAGTCTAATATCTTCATTTTTTCAACATACGTAGCTATTACCCTCGAAAACTATAACTTTTGACATAGGAAAAGAGCCTTTAATCACATTCTTTACCATTTGCAATCATAAAATTGTCTAATATCTTCATTTTTTCCGCAGACAAAGCTATTACCCTCGAAAACTAAAACTTTTGAAATAGGTAAAGAGCCTTTAATCACATTCTTTACAATTTGCAATCATAAAATAGTCTAATATCTTCATTTTTTCAACATACGTAGCTATTACCCTCGAAAACTAAAACTTTTGACATAGGAAAAGAGCCTTTAATCACATTCTTTACCATTTGCAATCATAAAATAGTCTAATATCTTCATTTTTTCAACATACGTAGCTATTACCCTCGAAAACTAAAACTTTTGACATAGGAAAAGAGCCTTTAATCACATTCTTTACCATTTGCAATCATAAAGTAGTCTAATATCTTCATTTTTTCAACATAGGTAGCTATTACCCTCGAAAACTAAAACTTTTGAAATAGGAAAAGAGCCTTTAATCACATTCTTTACCATGTGCAATCATAAAATTGTCTAATATCTTCATTTTTTCCACAGACAAAGCTATTACCCTCAAAAACTGAAACTTTTGAAATAGGAAAAGAGCCTTTAATCACAGTCTTTACCATGTGCAATCATAAAATTGTCTAATATCTTCATTTTTTCCACAGACCAAGCTATTACCCTCGAAAACTAAAACTTTTGAAATAGGAAAAGAGCCTTTAATCACATTCTTTACCATTTGCAATCATAAAATAGTCTAATATCTTCATTTTTTCAACATACGTAGCTATTACCCTCGAAAACTAAAACTTTTGACATAGGAAAAGAGCCTTTAATCACATTCTTTACCATGTGCAATCATAAATTTGTCTAATATCTTCATTTTTTCAACATACGGAGCTATTACCCTCGAAAACTAAGACTTTTGAAATAGGAAAAGAGCCTTTAATCACATTCTTTATCATGTGCAATCATAAAATTGTCTAATATCTTCATTTTTTCCACAGACAAAGCTATTACCCTCGAAAACTAAAACTTTTGAAATAGGAAAAGAGCCTTTAATCACATCCTTTACCATTTGCAATCATAAAATAGTCTAATATGGTCATTTTTTCAACATACGTAGCTATTACCCTCAAAAACTAAAACTTTTGAAATAGGAAAAGAGTCTTTAATCACATTCTTTACCATGTGCAATCATAAAATTGTCTAATATCTTCATTTTTTCAACATACGTAGCTATTACCCCCCGAAAACTAAAACTTTTGAAATAGGAAAAGAGCCTTTAATCACATTCTTTACCATGTGCAATCATAAAATTGTCTAATATCTTTATTTTTTCCACAGACAAAGCTATTACCCTCGAAAACTAAAACTTTTGACATAGGAAAAGAGCCTTTAATCACATTCTTTACCATGTGCAATCATAAAATAGTCTAATATCTTCATTTTCTTCACAGACCTAGCTATTATTCTCGAAAACTAAAACTTTTGAGGAAAAGAGCCTTTAATCACATTCTTTACCATTTGCAATCATAAAATAGTCTAATATCTTCATTTTTTCAACATACGTAGCTATTACCCTCGAAAACTAAAACTTTTGACATAGGAAAAGAGCCTTTAATCACATTCTTTACCATTTGCAATCATAAAATAGTCTAATATCTTCATTTTTTCAACATACTTAGCTATTACCCTCGAAAACTAAAACTTTTGACATAGGAAAAGAGCCTTTAATCACATTCTTTACCATGTGCAATCATAAAATTGTCTAATATCTTCATTTTTTCCACAGACAAAGCTATTACCCTCGAAAACTAAAACTTTTGAAATAGGAAAAGAGCCTTTAATCACATTCTTTACCATTTGCAATCATAAAATAGTCTAATATCTTCATTTTTTCAACATACCTAGCTATTACCCTCGAAAACTAAAACTTTTGACATAGGAAAAGAGCCTTTAATCACATTCTTTACCATGTGCAATCATAAAATAGTATAATATATTCATTTTTTCAACATACGTAGCTATTACCCTCGAAAACTAAAACTTTTGAAATAGGAAAAGAGCCTTTAATCACATTCTTTACCATGTGCAATCATAAAATAGTCTAATACCTTCATTTTTTCAACATACGTAGCTATTACCCTCGAAAACTAAAACTTTTCACATAGGAAAAGAGCCTTTAATCACATTCTTTACCATTTGCAATCATAAAATTGTCTAATATCTTCATTTTTTCAACATACGTAGCTATTACCCTCGAAAACTAAAACTTTTGACATAGGAAAAGAGCCTTTAATCACATTCTTTACCATGTGCAATCATAAAATAGTCTAATATCTTCATTTTTTCCACAGACAAAGCTCTTACCCTCGAAAACTAAAACTTTTGAAATAGGAAAAGAGCCTTTAATCACATTCTTTACCATGTGCAATCATAAAATAGTCTAATATCTTCATTTTTTCAACATACGTAGCTATTACCCTCGAAAACTATAACTTTTGACATAGGAAAAGAGCCTTTAATCACATTCTTTACCATTTGCAATCATAAAATTGTCTAATATCTTCATTTTTTTCCGCAGACAAAGCTATTACCCTCGAAAACTAAAACTTTTGAAATAGGTAAAGAGCCTTTAATCACATTCTTTACAATTTGCAATCATAAAATAGTCTAATATCTTCGTTTTTTCAACATACGTAGCTATTACCCTCGAAAACTAAAACTTTTGACATAGGAAAAGAGCCTTTAATCACATTCTTTACCATTTGCAATCATAAAATAGTCTAATATCTTCATTTTTTCAACATACGTAGCTATTACCCTCGAAAACTAAAACTTTTGACATAGGAAAAGAGCCTTTAATCACATTCTTTACCATTTGCAATCATAAAGTAGTCTAATATCTTCATTTTTTCAACATACGTAGCTATTACCCTCGAAAACTAAAACTTTTGAAATAGGAAAAGAGCCTTTAATCACATTCTTTACCATTTGCAATCATAAAATAGTCTAATATCTTCATTTTTTCAACATACGTAGCTATTACCCTCGAAAACTAAAACTTTTGACATAGGAAAAGAGCCTTTAATCACATTCTTTACCATTTGCAATCATAAAATAGTCTAATATCTTCATTTTTTCAACATATGTAGTTATTACCCTCGAAAACTAAAACTTTTGACATAGGAAAAGAGCCTTTAATCACATTCTTTACCATTTGAAATCATAAAATAGTCTAATATCTTCATTTTTTCAACATACGTCGCTATTACCCTCGAAAACTAAAACTTTTGAAATAGGAAAAGAGCCTTTAATCACATTCTTTACCATTTGCAATCATAAAATAGTCTAATATCTTCATTTTTTCAACATACGTAGCTATTACCCTCAAAAACTAAAACTTTTGAAATAGGAAAAGAGCTTTTAATCACATTCTTTACCATGTGCAATCATAAAATTGTCTAATATCTTCGTTTTTTCCACAGACAAAGCTATTACCCTCGAAAACTAAAACTTTTGAAATAGGAAAAGAGCCTTTAATCACATTCTTTACCATTTGCAATCATAAAATAGTCTAATATCTTCATTTTTTCAACATACGTAGCTATTACCCTCGAAAACTAAAACTTTTGACATAGGAAAAGAGTCTTTAATCACATTCTTTACCATTTGCAATCATAAAATAGTCTAATATCTTCATTTTTTCAACATATGTAGCTATTACCCTCGAAAACTAAAACTTTTGACATAGGATAAGAGCCTTTAATCACATTCTTTACCATTTGCAATCATAAAATAGTCTAATATCTTCATTTTTTCAACATACGTAGCTATTACCCTCGAAAACTAAAACTTTTGAAATAGGAAAAGAGCCTTTAATCACATTCTTTACCATTTGCAATCATAAAATAGTCTAATATCTTCATTTTTTCAACATACGTAGCTATTACCCTCGAAAACTAAAACTTTTGAAATAGGAAAAGAGCCTTTAATCACATTCTTTACCATGTGCAATCATAAAATAGTCTAATATCTTCATTTTTTCAACATACGTAGCTATTACCCTCGAAAACTAAAACTTTTGACATAGGAAAAGAGCCTTTAATCACATTCTTTACCATTTGCAATCATAAAATAGTCTAATATCTTCATTTTTTCAACATGCGTAGCTATTACCCTCGAAAACTAAAACTTTTGACATAGGAAAAGAGTCTTTAATCACATTCTTTACCATTTGCAATCATAAAATAGTCTAATATCTTCATTTTTTCAACATATGTAGCTATTACCCTCGAAAACTAAAACTTTTGACATAGGATAAGAGCCTTTAATCACATTCTTTACCATTTGCAATCATAAAATAGTCTAATATCTTCATTTTTTCAACATACGTAGCTATTACCCTCGAAAACTAAAACTTTTGAAATAGGAAAAGAGCCTTTAATCACATTCTTTACCATTTGCAATCATAAAATAGTCTAATATCTTCATTTTTTCAACATACGTAGCTATTACCCTCGAAAACTAAAACTTTTGAAATAGGAAAAGAGCCTTTAATCACATTCTTTACCATGTGCAATCATAAAATAGTCTAATATCTTCATTTTTTCAACATACGTAGCTATTACCCTCGAAAACTAAAACTTTTGACATAGGAAAAGAGCCTTTAATCAAATTCTTTACCATTGGCAATCATAAAATAGTCTAATATCTTCATTTTTTCAACATACGTAGCTATTACCTTCGAAAACTAAAACTTTTGACATAGGAAAAGAGCCTTTAATCACATTCTTTACCATTTGCAATCATAAAATAGTCTAATATCTTCATTTTTTCAACATACGTAGCTATTACCCTCGAAAACTAAAACTTTTGAAATAGGAAAAGAGCCTTTAATCACATTCTTTACCATGTGCAATCATAAAATTGTCTAATATCTTCATTTTTTTCAACATACGTAGCTATTACCCTCGAAAACTAAAACTTTTGAAATAGGAAAAGATCCTTTAATCACATTTTTTACCATTTGCAATCATAAAATAGTCTAATATGGTCATTTTTTCAACATACGCAGCTATTACCCTCGAAAACTAAAACTTTTGAAATAGGAAAAGAGTCTTTAATCACATTCTTTACCATGTGCAATCATAAAATTGTCTAATATCTTCATTTTTTCAACATACGTAGCTATTACCCCCCGAAAACTAAAACTTTTGAAATAGGAAAAGAGCCTTTAATCACATTCTTTACCATGTGCAATCATAAAATTGTCTAATATCTTCATTTTTTCCACAGACAAAGCTATTACCCTCGAAAACTAAAACTTTTGACATAGGAAAAGAGCCTTTAATCAAATTCTTTACCATTTGCAATCATAAAATAGTCTAATATCTTCATTATTTCAACATACGTAGCTATTAAGCTCGAAAACTAAAACTTTTGACATAGGAAAAGAGCCTTTAATCACATTCTTTACCATGTGCAATCATAAAATAGTCTAATATCTTCATTTTCTTCACAGACCTAGCTATTATTCTCGAAAACTAAAACTTTTGAAATAGGAAAAGAGCCTTTAATCACATTCTTTACCATTTGCAATCATAAAATAGTCTAATATCTTCATTTTTTCAACATACGTAGCTATTACCCTCGAAAACTAAAACTTTTGACATAGGAAAAGAGCCTTTAATTACATTCTTTACCATTTGCAATCATAAAATAGTCTAATATCTTCATTTTTTCAACATACTTAGCTATTACCCCTCGAAAACTAAAACTTTTGACATAGGAAAAGAGCCTTTAATCACATTCTTTACCATGTGCAATCATAAAATTGTCTAATATCTTCATTTTTTCCACAGACAAAGCTATTACCCTCGAAAACTAAAACTTTTGAAATACGAAAAGAGCCTTTAATCACATTCTTTACCATTTGCAATCATAAAATAGTCTAATATCTTCATTTTTTCACATACGTAGCTATTACCCTCGAAAACTAAAACTTTTGACATAGGAAAAGAGCCTTTAATCACATTCTTTACCATGTGCAATCATAAAATAGTCTAATATCTTCATTTTTTCAACATACGTAGCTATTACCCTCGAAAACTAAAACTTTTGAAATAGGAAAAGAGCCTTTAATCACATTCTTTACCAGGTGCAATCATAAAATAGTCTAATATCTTCATTTTTTCAACATACGTAGCTATTACCCTCGAAAACTAAAACTTTTCACATAGGAAAAGAGCCTTTAATCACATTCTTTACCATTTGCAATCATAAAATTGTCTAATATCTTCATTTTTTCAACATACGTAGCTATTACCCTCGAAAACTAAAACTTTTGACATAGGAAAAGAGCCTTTAATCACATTCTTTACCATGTGCAATCATAAGATAGTCTAATATCTTCATTTTTTCCACAGACAAAGCTCTTACCCCTTGAAAACTAAAACTTTTGAAATAGGAAAAGAGCCTTTAATCACATTCTTTACCATGTGCAATCATAAAATAGTCTAATATCTTCATTTTTTCAACATACGTAGCTATTACCCTCGAAAACTAAAACTTTTGACATAGGAAAAGAGCCTTTAATCACATTCTTTACCATTTGCAATCATAAAATAGTCTAATATCTTCATTTTTTCAACATACGTAGCTATTACCATCGAAAACTAAAACTTTTGCCATAGGAAAAGAGCCTTTAATCACATTCTTTACCATTTGAAATCATAAAATAGTCTAATATCTTCATTTTTTCAACATACGTAGCTATTACCCTCGAAAACTAAAACTTTTGAAATAGGAAAAGAGCCTTTAATCACATTCTTTACCATTTGCAATCATAAAATAGTCTAATATCTTCATTTTTTCAACATACGTAGCTATTTCCCTCGAAAACTAAAACTTTTGACATAGGAAAAGAGCCTTTAATCAAATTCTTTACCATTGGCAATCATAAAATAGTCTAATATCTTCATTTTTTCAACATACGTAGCTATTACCCTCGAAAACTAAAACTTTTGACATAGGAAAAGAGCCTTTAATCACATTCTTTACCATTTGCAATCATAAAATAGTCTAATATCTTCATTTTTTCAACATACGTAGCTATTACCCTCGAAAACTAAAACTTTTGAAATAGGAAAAGAGCCTTTAATCACATTCTTTACCATGTGCAATCATAAAATTGTCTAATATCTTCATTTTTTCAACATACGTAGCTATTACCCTCGAAAACTAAAACTTTTGAAATAGGAAAAGAGCCTTTAATCACATTCTTTACCATTTGCAATCATAAAATAGTCTAATATGGTCATTTTTTCAACATACGTAGCTATTACCCTCGAAAACTAAAACTTTTGAAATAGAAAAGAGTTTTTAATCACATTCTTTACCATGTGCAATCATAAAATTGTCTAATATCTTCATTTTTTCAACATACGTAGCTATTACCCCCCGAAAACTAAAACTTTTGAAATAGGAAAAGAGCCTTTAATCACATTCTTTACCATGTGCAATCATAAAATTGTCTAATATCTTTATTTTTTCCACAGACAAAGCTATTACCCGAA
>NW_027066474.1:0-18404 GCF_032884065.1 Artemia franciscana
ATTACCTTCGAAAACTAAAACTTTTGAATTAGGAAAAGAGCCTTTAATCACATTCTTTACCATTTTCAATCGTAAAATAGTCTAATATCTTCATTTTTTCCACAGACAAAGCTATTACCCTCGAAAACTTAAACTTTTGAAATAGGAAAAGAGCCTTTAATCACATTCTTTACCATTTGCAATGATAAAACAGTCTAATATCTTCATTTTTTCAACATACGTAGCTATTATCCTAGAAAACTAAAACTTTTGACATAGGAAAAGAGCCTTTAATTACATTCTTTACCATTTGCAATCATAAAATAGTCTAATATCTTCATTTTTTCAACATACGTAGCTATTACCCTCGAAAACTAAAACTTTTGAAATAGGAAAAGAGCCTTTAATCACATTCTTTACCATGTGCAATCATAAAATAGTCTAATATCTTCATTTTTTCAACATACGTAGCTATTACCCTCGAAAACTTAAACTTTTGAAATAGGAAAATAGCCTTTAATCACATTCTCTACCATGTGCAATAATAAAATAGTCTAATATCTTCATTTTTTCCACAGACAAAGCTATTACCCTCGAAAACTAAAACTTTTGACATAGGAAAAAAGCCTTTAATCACACTCTTTACCATGTGCAATCATGAAATAGTCTAATATCTTCATTTTTTCAACAAACGTAGCTATTACCCACGAAAACTAAAACTTTTGAAATAGAAAAAGAGCCTTTAATCACATTCTTTACCATTTGCAATCATAAAATAGTCTAACATCTTCATTTTTTCACATACGTAGCTATTACCCTCGAAAACTAAAACTTTTGTAATAGGAAAAGAGCCTTTAATCACATTCTTTACCATTTGCAATCATAAAATAGTCTAATATCTTCATTTTTTCAACATACATAGCTATTACCTTCGAAAACTAAAACTTTTGAATTAGGAAAAGAGCCTTTAATCACATTCTTTACCATTTTCAATCGTAAAATAGTCTAATATCTTCATTTTTTCCACAACAAAGCTATTACCCTCGAAAACTAAAACTTTTGAAATAGGAAAAGAGCCTTTAATCACATTCTTTACCATTTGCAATGATAAAACAGTCTAATATCTTCATTTTTTCAACATACGTAGCTATTATCCTAGAAAACTAAAACTTTTGACATAGGAAAAGAGCCTTTAATCACATTCTTTACCATTTTCAATCGTAAAATAGTCTAATATCTTCATTTTTTCCACAGACAAAGCTATTACCCTCGAAAACTAAAACTTTTGACATAGGAAAAGAGCCTTTAATCACACTCTTTACCATTTGCAATCATGAAATAGTCTAATATCTTCATCTTTTCAACAAACGTAGCTATAACCCGCGAAAACTAAAACTTTTAAAATAGAAAAAGAGCCTTTAATCACATTCTTTACCATTTGCAATCATAAAATAGTCTAATATCTTCATTTTTTCAACATACGTAGCTATTACCCTCGAAAACTAAAACTTTTGAAATAGGAAAAGAGCCTTTAATCACATTCTTTACCATTTGCAATCATAAAAAAGTCTAATATCTTCATTTTTTCAACATACATAGCTATTACCCTCGAAAACTAAAACTTTTGAAATAGGAAAAGAGCCTTTAATCACATTCTTTACCATGTGCAATCATAAAATAGTCTAATATCTTCATTTTTTCAACAGACCTAGCTATTACCCTCGAATACTAAAACTTTTGAAATAGGAAAAGAGCCTTTAATCACATTCTTCATTCTTTACCATGTGCAATCATAAAATAGTCTAATATCTTCATTTTTTCAACATACGTAGCTATTACCCTCGAAAACTAAAACTTTTGAAATAGGAAAAGAGCCTTTAATCACATTCTTCACCATGTGCAATCATAAAATAGTCTAATATCTTCAATTTTTTCAACAAACCTAGCTATTACCCTCGAATACTAAAACTTTTGAAATAGGAAAAGAGCCTTTAATCACATTCTTTACCATGTGCAATCATAAAATTGTCTAATATCTTCATTTTTTCAACATACGTAGCTATTACCCTCGAAAACTAAAACTTTTGAAATAGGAAAAGAGCCTTTAATCACATTCTTTACCATGTGCAATCATAAAATTGTCTAATATCTTCATTTTTTCAACATACGTAGCTATTACCCTCGAAAACTAAAACTTTTGAAATAGGAAAAGAGCCTTTAATCACATTCTTTACCATGTGCAATCATAAAATAGTCTAATATCTTCATTTTTTCACAGACCTAGCTATTACCTCGAAAACTAAAACTTTTGAAATAGGAAAAGAGCCTTTAATCACATTCTTTACCATGTGCAATCATAAAATTGTCTAATATCTTCTTTTTTTCAACATACGTAGCTATTACCCTCGAAAACTAAAACTTTTGAAATAGGAAAAGAGCCTTTAATCACATTCTTTACCATTTGCAATCATAAAATAGTCTAATATCTTCATTTTTTCAATATACGTAGCTATTACCCTCGAAAACTAAAACTTTTGAAATAGGAAAAGAGCCTTTAATCACATTCTTTACCATGTGCAATCATAAAATAGTCTAATATCTTCATTTTTTCAACATACTAGCTATTACCCTCGAAAACTAAAACTTTTGAAATAGGAAAAGAGCCTTTAATCACATTCTTTACCATGTGCAATCATAAAATAGTCTAATATCTTCATTTTTTCAACATACGTAGCTATTACCCTCGAAAACTAAAACTTTTGAAATAGGAAAAGAGCCTTTAATCACATTCTTTACCATGTACAATCATAAAATAGTCTAATATCTTCATTTTTTCACAGACCTAGCTATTACCCTCGAAAACTAAAACTTTTGAAATAGGAAAAGAGCCTTTAATCACATTCTTTACCATTGCAATCATAAAATAGTCTAATATCTTCATTTTTTCAACATACGTAGCTATTACCCTCGAAAACTAAAACTTTTGAAATAGGAAAAGAGCCTTTAATCACATTCTTTACCATGTGCAATCATAAAATAGTCTAATATCTTCATTTTTTCAACATACGTAGCTATTACCCTCGAAAACTAAAACTTTTGAAATAGGAAAAGAGCCTTTAATCACATTCTTTACCATTTGCAATCATAAAATAGTCTAATATCTTCATTTTTTCAACATACGTAGCTATTACCCTCGAAAACTAAAACTTTTGAAATAGGAAAAGAGCCTTTAATCACATTCTTTACCATGTGCAATCATAAAATAGTCTAATATCTTCATTTTTTCAACATACGTAGCTATTACCCTCGAAAACTAAAACTTTTGAAATAGGAAAAGAGCCTTTAATCACATTCTTTACCATGTGCAATCATAAAATAGTCTAATATCTTCATTTTTTCAACATACTAGCTATTACCCTCGAAAACTAAAACTTTTGAAATAGGAAAAGAGCCTTTAATCACATTCTTTACCATGTGCAATCATAAAATAGTCTAATATCTTCATTTTTTCAACATACGTAGCTATTACCCTCGAAAACTAAAACTTTTGAAATAGGAAAAGAGCCTTTAATCACATTCTTTACCATGTGCAATCATAAAATAGTCTAATATCTTCATTTTTTCAACATACGTAGCTATTACCCTCGAAAACTAAAACTTTTGAAATAGGAAAAGAGCCTTTAATCACATTCTTTACCATGTGCAATCATAAAATAGTCTAATATCTTCATTTTTTCAACATACGTAGCTATTACCCTCGAAAACTAAAACTTTTGAAATAGGAAAAGAGCCTTTAATCACATTCTTTACCATGTGCAATCATAAAATAGTCTAATATCTTCATTTTTTCCACATACCTAGCTATTACCCTCGAAAACTAAAACTTTTGAAATAGGAAAAGAGCCTTTAATCACATTCTTTACCATGTGCAATCATAAAATTGTCTAATATCTTCATTTTTTCAACATACGTAGCTATTACCCTCGAAAACTAAAACTTTTGAAATAGGAAAAGAGCCTTTAATCACATTCTTTACCATGTGCAATCATAAAATAGTCTAATATCTTCATTTTTTCCACAGACCTAGCTATTACCCTCGAAAACTAAAACTTTTGAAATAGGAAAAGAGCCTTTAATCACATTCTTTACCATTTGCAATCATAAAATAGTCTAATATCTTCATTTTTTCAACATACGTAGCTATTACCCTCGAAAACTAAAACTTTTGAAATAGGAAAAGAGCCTTTAATCACATTCTTTACCATTTGCAATCATAAAATAGTCTAATATCTTCATTTTTTCAACATACGTAGCTATTACCCTCGAAAACTAAAACTTTTGAAATAGGAAAAGAGCCTTTAATCACATTCTTTACCATTGCAATCATAAAATAGTCTAATATCTTCATTTTTTCAACATACGTAGCTATTACCCTCGAAAACTAAAACTTTTGAAATAGGAAAAGAGCCTTTAATCACATTCTTTACCATGTGCAATCATAAAATAGTCTAATATCTTCATTTTTTCAACATACGTAGCTATTACCCTCGAAAACTAAAACTTTTGAAATAGGAAAAGAGCCTTTAATCACATTCTTTACCAGTGCAATCATAAAATAGTCTAATATCTTCATTTTTTCAACATACGTAGCTATTACCCTCGAAAACTAAAACTTTTGAAATAGGAAAAGAGCCTTTAATCACATTCTTTACCATTTGCAATCATAAAATAGTCTAATATCTTCATTTTTTCAACATACGTAGCTATTACCCTCGAAAACTAAAACTTTTGAAATAGGAAAAGAGCCTTTAATCACATTCTTTACCATTTGCAATCATAAAATAGTCTAATATCTTCATTTTTTCAACATACGTAGCTATTACCCTCGAAAACTAAAACTTTTGAAATAGGAAAAGAGCCTTTAATCACATTCTTTACCATGTGCAATCATAAAATAGTCTAATATCTTCATTTTTTCAACATACGTAGCTATTACCCTCGAAAACTAAAACTTTTGAAATAGGAAAAGAGCCTTTAATCACATTCTTTACCATGTGCAATCATAAAATAGTCTAATATCTTCATTTTTTCAACATACCTAGCTATTACCTCGAAAACTAAAACTTTTGAAATAGGAAAAGAGCCTTTAATCACATTCTTTACCATTTGCAATCATAAAATAGTCTAATATCTTCATTTTTTCAACATACGTAGCTATTACCCTCGAAAACTAAAACTTTTGAAATAGGAAAAGAGCCTTTAATCACATTCTTTACCATGTGCAATCATAAAATAGTCTAATATCTTCATTTTTTCAACAAACGTAGCTATTACCCTCGAAAACTAAAACTTTTGAAATAGGAAAAGAGCCTTTAATCACATTCTTTACCATGTGCAATCATAAAATGTCTAATATCTTCATTTTTTCAACATACGTAGCTATTACCCTCGAAAACTAAAACTTTTGAAATAGGAAAAGAGCCTTTAATCACATTCTTTACCATGTGCAATCATAAAATTGTCTAATATCTTCATTTTTTCAACATACGTAGCTATTACCCTCGAAAACTAAAACTTTTGAAATAGGAAAAGAGCCTTTAATCACATTCTTTACCATGTGCAATCATAAAATAGTCTAATATCTTCATTTTTTCCACAGACCTAGCTATTACCCTCGAAAACTAAAACTTTTGAAATAGGAAAAGAGCCTTTAATCACATTCTTTACCATGTGCAATCATAAAATAGTCTAATATCTTCATTTTTTCAACATACGTAGCTATTACCCTCGAAAACTAAAACTTTTGAAATAGGAAAAGAGCCTTTAATCACATTCTTTACCATTGCAATCATAAAATAGTCTAATATCTTCATTTTTTCAACATACGTAGCTATTACCCTCGAAAACTAAAACTTTTGAAATAGGAAAAGAGCCTTTAATCACATTCTTTACCATGTGCAATCATAAAATAGTCTAATATCTTCATTTTTTCAACAGACTAGCTATTACCCTCGAAAACTAAAACTTTTGAAATAGGAAAAGAGCCTTTAATCACATTCTTTACCATTGCAATCATAAAATAGTCTAATATCTTCATTTTTTAAACATACGTAGCTATTACCCTCGAAAACTAAAACTTTTGAAATAGGAAAAGAGCCTTTAATCACATTCTTTACCATGTGCAATCATAAAATAGTCTAATATCTTCATTTTTTCAACAGACCTAGCTATTACCCTCGAATACTAAAACTTTTGAAATAGGAAAAGAGCCTTTAATCACATTCTTTACCATGTGCAATCATAAAATTGTCTAATATCTTCATTTTTTCAACATACGTAGCTATTACCCTCGAAAACTAAAACTTTTGAAATAGGAAAAGAGCCTTTAATCACATTCTTTACCATGTGCAATCATAAAATAGTCTAATATCTTCATTTTTTCCACAGAACTAGCTATTACCCTCGAAAACTAAAACTTTTGAAATAGGAAAAGAGCCTTTAATCACATTCTTTACCATTTGCAATCATAAAATAGTCTAATATCTTCATTTTTTCAACATACGTAGCTATTACCCTCGAAAACTAAAACTTTTGAAATAGGAAAAGAGCCTTTAATCACATTCTTTACCATGTGCAATCATAAAATAGTCTAATATCTTCATTTTTTCAACATACGTAGCTATTACCCTCGAAAACTAAAACTTTTGAAATAGGAAAAGAGCCTTTAATCACATTCTTTACCATGTGCAATCATAAAATAGTCTAATATCTTCATTTTTTCAACATACTTAGCTATTACCCTCGAAAACTAAAACTTTTGAAATAGGAAAAGAGCCTTTAATCACATTCTTTACCATGGTCAATCATAAAATAGTCTAATATCTTCATTTTTTCAACATACGTAGCTATTACCCTCGAAAACTAAAACTTTTGAAATAGGAAAAGAGCCTTTAATCACATTCTTCACCATGTGCAATCATAAAATAGTCTAATATCTTCATTTTTTCAACAGACGTAGCTATTACCCTCGAAAACTAAAACTTTTGAAATAGGAAAAGAGCCTTTAATCACATTCTTTACCATGTGCAATCATAAAATAGTCTAATATCTTCATTTTTTCAACATACGTAGCTATTACCCTCGAAAACTAAAACTTTTGAAATAGTAAAAGACCCTTTAAGCACTTTCTTTACCATGTGCAATCATAAAATAGTCTAATATCTTCATTTTTTCAACATACGTAGCTATTACCCTCGAAAACTAAAACTTTTGAAATAGGAAAAGAGCCTTTAATCACATTCTTTACCATGTGCAATCATAAAATAGTCTAATATCTTCATTTTTTCAACAGACGTAGCTATTACCCTCGAAAACTAAAACTTTTGAAATAGGAAAAGAGCTTTTAATCACATTCTTTACCATTTGCAATCATAAAATAGTCTAATATCTTCATTTTTTCAACATACGTAGCTATTACCCTCGAAAACTAAAACTTTTGAAATAGGAAAAGAGCCTTTAATCACATTCTTTACCATGTGCAATCATAAAATAGTCTAATATCTTCATTTTTTCAACATACGTAGCTATTACCCTCGAAAACTAAAACTTTTGAAATAGGAAAAGAGCCTTTAATCACATTCTTTACCATGTGCAATCATAAAATAGTCTAATATCTTCATTTTTTCAACATACGTAGCTATTACCCTCGAAAACTAAAACTTTTGAAATAGGAAAAGAGCCTTTAATCACATTCTTTACCATGTGCAATCATAAAATAGTCTAATATCTTCATTTTTTCAACATACGTAGCTATTACCCTCGAAAACTAAAACTTTTGAAATAGGAAAAGAGCCTTTAATCACATTCTTTACCATGTGCAATCATAAAATAGTCTAATATCTTCATTTTTTCAACAGACCTAGCTATTACCCTCGAAAACTAAAACTTTTGAAATAGGAAAAGAGCCTTTAATCACATTCTTTACCATGTGCAATCATAAAATAGTCTAATATCTTCATTTTTTCAACATACGTAGCTATTACCCTCGAAAACTAAAACTTTTGAAATAGGAAAAGAGCCTTTAATCACATTCTTTACCATGTGCAATCATAAAATAGTCTAATATCTTCATTTTTTCAACATACGTAGCTATTACCCTCGAAAACTAAAACTTTTGAAATAGGAAAAGAGCCTTTAATCACATTCTTTACCATGTGCAATCATAAAATAGTCTAATATCTTCATTTTTTCAACATACGTAGCTATTACCCTCGAAAACTAAAACTTTTGAAATAGGAAAAGAGCCTTTAATCACATTCTTTACCATGTGCAATCATAAAATAGTCTAATATCTTCATTTTTTCCACAGACTAGCTATTACCTCGAAAACTAAAACTTTTGAAATAGGAAAAGAGCCTTTAATCACATTCTTTACCATTTGCAATCATAAAATAGTCTAATATCTTCATTTTTTCAACATACGTAGCTATTACCTCGAAATCTAAAACTTTTGAAATAAGAAAAGAGCCTTTAATCACATTCTTTACCATGTGCAAACATAAAATAGTCTAATATCTTCATTTTTTCCACAGACATAGCTATTACCCTCGAAAACTAAAACTTTTGAAATAGGAAAAGAGCCTTTAATCACATTCTTTACCATTTGCAATCATAAAATAGTCTAATAAGTTCATTTTTTCAACATACGTAGCTATTACCCTCGAAAACTAAAACTTTTGAAATAGGAAAAGAGCCTTTAATCACATTCTTTACCATGTGCAATCATAAAATAGTCTAATATCTTCATTTTTTCAACATACGTAGCTATTACCCTCGAAAACTAAAACTTTTGAAATAGGAAAAGAGCCTTTAATCACATTCTTTACCAGTGCAATCATAAAATAGTCTAATATCTTCATTTTTTCACATACGTAGCTATTACCCTCGAAAACTAAAACTTTTGAAATAGGAAAAGAGCCTTTAATCACATTCTTTACCATTTGCAATCATAAAATAGTCTAATATCTTCATTTTTTCAACATACGTAGCTATTACCTCGAAAACTAAAACTTTTGAAATAGGAAAAGAGCCTTTAATCACATTCTTTACCATGTGCAATCATAAAATAGTCTAATATCTTCATTTTTTCAACATACGTAGCTATTACCCTCGAAAAACTAAAACTTTTGAAATAGGAAAAGAGCCTTTAATCACATTCTTTACCATTTGCAATCATAAAATAGTCTAATATCTTCATTTTTTCAACATACGTAGCTATTACCCTCGAAAACTAAAACTTTTGAAATAGGAAAAGAGCCTTTAATCACATTCTTTACCATATGCAATCATAAAATTGTCTAATATCTTCATTTTTTCAACATATGTAGCTATTACCCTCGAAAACTAAAACTTTTGAAATAGGAAAAGAGCCTTTTAATCACATTCTTTACCATGTGCAATCATAAAATAGTCTAATATCTTCATTTTTTCAACATACGTAGCTCTTACCCTCCAAAACTAAAACTTTTGAAATAGGAAAAGAGCTTTAATCACATTCTTTACCATGTGCAATCATAAAATAGTCTAATATCTTCAATTTTTTCAACATACGTAGCTATTACCCTCGAAAAACTAAAACTTTTTGAAATAGGAAAAGAGCCTTTAATCACATTCTTTACCATGTGCAATCATAAAATAGTCTAATTTCTTCATTTTTTCAACATAAGCAGCTATTACCCTCGAAAACTAAAACTTTTGAAATAGGGAAAGAGCCTTTAATCACATTCTTTACCATGTGCAATCATAAAAATAGTCTAATATCTTCATTTTTTCCACAGACATAGCTATTACCCTCGAAAACTAAAACTTTTGAAATAGGAAAAGAGCCTTTAATCACATTCTTTACCATGTGCAATCATAAAATAGTCTAATATCTTCATTTTTTCCATAGAACCTAGCTATTACCCTCGAAAACTAAAACTTTTGAAATAGGAAAAGAGCCTTTAATCACATTCTTTACCATTTGCAATCATAAAATAGTCTAATATCTTCTTTTTTCAACATACGTAGCTATTACCCTCGAAAACTAAAACTTTTGAAATAGGAAAAGAGCCTTTAATCACATTCTTTACCATGTGCAATCATAAAATAGTCTAATATCTTCATTTTTTCACATACGTAGCTATTACCCTCGAAAACTTAAACTTTTGAAATAGGAATAGAGCCTTTAATCACATTCTTTACCATTTGCAATCATAAAATAGTCTAATATCTTCATTTTTTCAACATACGTAGCTATTACCCTCGAAAACTAAAACTTTTGAAATAGGAAAAGAGCCTTTAATCACATTCTTTACCATGTGCAATCATAAAATAGTCTAATATCTCCATTTTTTCAACATACGTAGCTATTACCCTCGAAAACTAGAACTTTTGAAATAGGAAAAGAGCCTTTAATCACATTCTTTACCATGTGCAATCATAAAATTGTCTAATATCTTCATTTTTTCCACAGACAAAGCTCTTACCCTCGAAAACTAAAACTTTTGAAATTTGAAAAGAGCCTTTAATCACATTCTTTACCATTTGCATTCATAAAATAGTCTAATATCTTCATTTTTTCAACATACGTAGCTGTTACCCTCGAAAACTAAAACTTTTGACATTGGAAAAGAGCCTTTAATCATATTCTTTACCATGTGCAATCATAAAATAGTCTAATATCTTCATTTTTTCCACAGACCTAGCTATTACCCTCAAAAACTAAAACTTTTGAAATAGAAAAAGAGCCTTTAATGACATTCTTTACCATTTGCAATCATAAAATAGTCTAATATCTTCATTTTTTCAACATATGTAGCTATTACCCTCGAAAACTAAAACTTTTGAAATAGGAAAAGAGCCTTTAATCACATTCTTTACCATGTGCAATCATAAAATTGTCTAATATCTTCATTTTTTCAACATATGTAGCTATTACCCTCGAAAACTAGAACTTTTGAAATAGGAAAAGAGCCTTTTATCACATTCTTTACCATGTGCAATCATAAAATTGTCTAATATCTTCATTTTTTCAACATACGTAGCTATTACCCTCGAAAACTAAAACTTTTGACATAGGAAAAGAGCCTTTAATCACATTCTTTACCATTTGCAATCATAAAATAGTCTAATATCTTCATTTTTTCAACATACGTAGCTATTACCCTCGAAAACTAAAATTTTTGAAATAGGAAAAGAGCCTTTAATCACATTCTTTACCATGTGCAATCATAAAATTGTCTAATATCTTCATTTTTTCCACAGACAAAGCTCTTACCCGCGAAAACTAAAACTTTTGAAGTAGGAAAAGAGCCTTTAATCAAATTTTTTACCATTTGCAATCATAAAATAGTCTAATATCTTCATTTTTTCCACAGACCTAGCTATTACCCTCGAAAACTAAAACTTTTGACATAGGAAAAGAGCCTTTAATCACATTCTTTACCATTTGCAATCATAAAATAGTCTAATATCTTCATTTTTTCAACATACGTAGCTATTACCCTCGAAAACTAAAATTTTTGAAATAGGAAAAGAGCCTTTAATCACATTCTTTACCATGTGCAATCATAAAATTGTCTAATATCTTCATTTTTTCCACAGACAAAGCTCTTACCCGCGAAAACTAAAACTTTTGAAGTAGGAAAAGAGCCTTTAATCACATTCTTTACCATGTTCAATCATAAAATAGTCTAATATCTTCATTTTCTCCACAGACAAAGCTATTACCCTCGAAAACTAAAACTTTTGAAATAGGAAAAGAGCCTTTAATCACATTCTTTACCATTTGCAATCATAAAATAGTCTAATATCTTCATTTTTTCAACATACGTAGCTATTACCCTTGAAAACTAAAACTTTTGACATAGGAAAAGAGCCTTTAATCACATTGTTCACCATGTGCAATCATAAAATAGTCTAATATCTTCATTTTTTCAACAGACCTAGCTATTACCCTCGAATACTAAAACTTTTGAAATAGGAAAAAGCCTTTAAACACATTCTTTACAATGTGCAATCATAAAATTGTCTAATATCTTCATTTTTTCAACATACGTAGCTGTTACCCTCGAAAACTAAAACTTTTGAAATAGGAAAAGAGCCTTTAATCAATTTGTTTACCATGTGCAATCATAAAATTGTCTAATATCTTCATTTTTTCAACATACGTAGCTATTACCCTCGAAAACTAAAACTTTTGAAATAGGAAAAGAGCCTTTAATCACATTCTTTACCATGTGCAATCATAAAATAGTCTAATATCTTCATTTTTTCCACAGACCTAGCTATTACCTTCGAAAACTAAAACTTTTGAAATAGGAAAAGAGCCTTTAATCACATTCTTTACCATCTGCAATCATAAAATAGTCTAATATCTTCATTTTTTCAACATACGTAGCTATTACCCTCGAAAACTAAAACTTTTGAAATAGGAAAAGAGCTTTTAATCACATTCTTTACCATTTGCAATCATAAAATAGTCTAATATCTTCAATTTTTCAATATACGTAGCTATTACCCTCGAAAACTAAAACTTTTGAAATAGGAAAAGAGCCTTTAATCACATTCTTTACCATTTGCAATCATAAAATAGTCTAATATCTTCATTTTTTCAGCATACGTAGCTATTACCCTCGAAAACTAAAACTTTTGAAATAGGAAAAGAGCCTTTAATCACATTCTTTACCATGTGCAATCATAAAATAGTCTAATATCTTCATTTTTTCAACATACTTAGCTATTACCCTCGAAAACTAAAACTTTTGAAATAGGAAAAGAGCCTTTAATCACATTCTTTACCATGTGCAATCATATAATAGTCTAATATCTTCATTTTTTCAACATACGTAGCTATTACCGTCGAAAACTAGAACTTTTGAAATAGGAAAAGAGCCTTTAATCACATTCTTCACCATGTGCAATCATAAAATAGTCTAATATCTTCATTTTTTCAACAGACCTAGCTATTACCCTCGAATACTAAAACTTTTGAAATAGGAAAAGAGCCTTTAATCACATTCCTTACCATGTGCAATCATAAAATTGTCTAATATCTTCATTTTTTTAACATACGTAGCTATTACCCTCGAAAACTAAAACTTTTGAAATAGGAAAAGAGCCTTTAATCACGTTCTTTACCATGTGCAATCATAAAGTAGTCTAATATCTTCATTTTTTCCATAAAACTTGCTATTGCCCTCGAAAACTAAAACTTTTGAAATAGGAAAAGAGCCTTTAATCACATTCTTTACCATTTGCAATCATAAAATAGTCTAATATCTTCATTTTTTCAACATATGTAGCTATTACCCTCGAAAACTAAAACTTTTGAAATAGGAAAAGAGCCTTTAATCACATTCTTTACCATGTGCAATCATAAAATTGTCTAATATCTTCATTTTTTCCACAGACATAGCTATTACCCTCGAAAACTAAAACTTTTGAAATAGGAAAAGAGCCTTTAATCACATTCTTTACCATTTGCAATCATAAAATAGTCTAATATCTTCATTTTTTCAACATACGTAGCTATTACCCTCGAAAACTAAAACTTTTGAAATAGGAAAAGAGCCTTTAATCACATTCTTTACCATGTGCAATCATAAAATAGTCTAATATCATAAAATAGTCTAATATCTTCATTTTTTCCACAGACATAGCTATTACCCTCGAAAACTAAAACTTTTGAAATAGGAAAAGAGCCTTTAATCACATTCTTTACCATTTGCAATCAGAAAATAGTCTAATATCTTCATTTTTTCAACATACGTAGCTATTACCCTCGAAAACTAAAACTTTTGAAATAGGAAAAGAGCCTTTAATCACATTCTTTACCATGTGCAATCATAAAATAGTCTAATATCTTCATTTTTTTAACATACGTAGCTATTACCCTCGAAAACTAGAACTTTTGAAATAGGAAAAGAGCCTTTAATCACATTCTTTACCATGTGCAATGATAAAATTGTCAAATATCTTCATTTTTTCCACAGACAAAGCTCTTACCCTCGAAAACTAAAACTTTTGAAATTTGAAAAGAGCCTTTAATCACATTCTTTACCATTTGCATTCATAAAATAGTCTAATATCTTCATTTTTTCAACATACGTAGCTGTTACCCCTCGAAAACTAAAACTTTTGACATTGGAAAAGAGCCTTTAATCATATTCTTTACCATGTGCAATCTTAAAATAGTCTAATATCTTCATTTTTTCCACAGACCTAGCTATTACCCTCAAAAACTAAAACTTTTGACATAGGAAAAGAGCCTTTAATCACATTCTTTACCATGTTCAATCATAAAATAGTC
Source organism: Artemia franciscana (assembly GCF_032884065.1). Lineage (NCBI taxonomy): Eukaryota > Metazoa > Arthropoda > Branchiopoda > Anostraca > Artemiidae > Artemia > Artemia franciscana. Next base: position 14,330 of record NW_027066474.1, read on the forward strand.
TAATATCTTCATTTTCTCCACAGACAAAGCTATTACCCTCGAAAACTAAAACTTTTGAAATAGGAAAAGAGCCTTTAATCACATTCTCTACCATTTGCAATCATAAAATAGTCTAATATCTTCATTTTTTCAACATACGTAGCTATTACCCTTGAAAACTAAAACTTTTGACATAGGAAAAGAGCCTTTAATCACATTCTTTACCATTTGTAATCATAAAATAGTCTAATATCTTCATTTTTTCAACATACGTAGTTATTACCCTCGAAAACTAAAACTTTTGAAATAGGAAAAGAGCCTTTAATCACATTCTTTACCATTTGCAATCATAAAATAGTCTAATATTTTCATTTTTTCAACATACGTAGCTATTACCCTCGAAAACTAAAACTTTTGACATAGGAAAAGAGCCTTTAATCACATTCTTTACCATGTGCAATCATAAAATAGTCTAATATCTTCATTTTTTCCACAGAACTTGCTATTACCCTCGAAAACTAAAACTTTTGAAATAGGAAAAGAGCCTTTAATCACATTCTTTACCATTTGCAATCATAAAATAGTCTAATATCCTCATTTTTTCAACATACGTAGCTATTACCCTCGAAAACTAAAACTTTTGAAATAGGAAAAGAGCCTTTAATCACATTCTTTACCATGTGCAATCATAAAATTGTCTAATATCTTCATTTTTTCAACATATGTAGCTATTACCCTCGAAAACTAGAACTTTTGAAATAGGAAAAGAGCCTTTAATCACATTCTTTACCATGTGCAATCATAAAATTGTCTAATATCTTCATTTTTTCAACATACGTAGCTATTACCCTCGAAAACTAAAACTTTTGACATAGGAAAAGAGCCTTCAATCACATTCTTTACCATTTGCAATCATAAAATACGTAATTCAACATACGTAGCTATTACCCTCGAAAACTAAAACTTTTGACATAGGAAAAGAGCCTTCAATCACATTCTTTACCATTTGCAATCATAAAATAGTCTAATATCTTCATTTTTTCAATATACGTAGCTATTACCCTCGAAAACTAAAACTTTTGACATAGGAAAAGAGCCTTTAATCACATTCTTTACCATGTGCAATCATAAAATAGTCTAATATCTTCATCTTCTACACAGACAAAGCTATTACCCTCGAAAACTAAAACTTTTGAAATAGGAAAAGAGCCTTTAATCACATTCTTTACCATTTGCAATCATAAAATAGTCTAATATCTTCATTTTTTCAACATACGTAGCTATTACCCTCGAAAACTAAAACTTTTGAAGTAGGAAAAGAGCCTTTAATCACATTCTTTACCATTTGCAATCATAAAATAGTCTAATATCTTCATTTTTTCAACATACGTAGTTATTACCCTCGAAAACTAAAACTTTTGAAATAGGAAAAGAGCCTTTAATCACATTCTTTACCATGTGCAATCATAAAATTGTCTAATATCTTCATTTTTTCCACAGACAAAGCTCTTACCCTCGAAAACTAAAACTTTTGAAATAGGAAAAGAGCCTTTAATCCCATTCTTTACCATTTGCAATCATAAAATAGTCTAATATCTTCATTTTTTCAACATACGTAGCTATTACCCTCGAAAACTAAAACTTTTGACATAGAAAAAGAGCCTTTAATCACATTCTTTACCATGTGCAATCATAAAATAGTCTAATATCTTCATTTTTCCCACAGAACTTGCTATTACCCTCGAAAACTAAAACTTTTGAAATAGGAAAAGAGCCTTTAATCACATTCTTTACCATGTGCAATCATAAAATAGTCTAATATGTTCATTTTTTCCACAGACAAAGCTCTTACCCTCGAAAACTAAAACTTTTGAAATAGGAAAAAAGCCTTTAATCACATTCTTTACCATTTGCAATCATAAAATAGTCTAATATCTTCATTTTTTCAACACACGTAGCTATTACCCTCGAAAACTAAAACTTTTGACATAGCAAAAGAGCCTTTAATCACATTCTTTACCATGTGCAATCATAAAATAGTCTAATATCTTCATTTTTTCCACAGACAAAGCTATTACCCTCGAAAACTAAAACTTTTGAAATGGGAAAATAGCCTTTAATCACATTGTTTACCATTTCCAATCATATAATAGTCTAATATCTTCATTTTTTCAACATACGTAGCTATTACCCTCGAAAACTAAAACTTTTGACATAGGAAAAGAGCCTTTAATCACATTCTTTACCATTTGTAATCATAAAATAGTCTAATATCTTCATTTTTTCAACATACGTAGCTATTACCTTCGAAAACTAAAACTTTTGAAATAGGAAAAGAGCCTTTAATCACATTCTTTACCATGTGCAATCATAAAATTGTCTAATATCTTCATTTTTTCAACATATGTAGCTATTACCCTCGACAACTAGAACTTTTGAAATAGAAAAAGAGCCTTTAATCACATTCTTTAACATGTGCAATCATAAAATTGTCTAATATCTTCATTTTTTTCAACATACGTAGCTATTACCCTCGAAAACTAAAACTTTTGACATAGGAAAAGAGCCTTTAATCACATTCTTTACCATTTGCAATCATAAAATAGTCTAATATCTTCATTTTTTCAACATACGTAGCTATTACCCTCGAAAACTAAAACTTTTGAAATAGGAAAAGAGCCTTTAATCACATTCTTTACCATGTGCTATCATAAAATTGTCTAATATCTTCATTTTTTCCACAGACAAAGCTCTTACCCTCGAAAACTAAATCTTTTGAAGTAGGAAAAGAGCCTTTAATCACATTCTTTACCATTTGCAATCATTAAATAGTCAAATATCTTCATTTTTTCAACATACGTAGCTATTACCCTCGAAAACTAAAACTTTTGACATAGGAAAAGAGCCTTTAATCACATTCTTTACCATTTGCAATCATAAAATTGTCTAATATCTTCATTTTTTCAACATACGTAGCTATTACCCTCGAAAACTAAAACTTTTGAAATAGGAAAAGAGCCTTTAATCACATTCTTTACCATGTGCAATCATAAAATTGTGTAATATCTTCATTTTTTCAACATATGTAGCTATTACCCTCGAAAACTAGAACTTTTGAAATAGGAAAAGAGCCTTTAATCACATTCTTTACCATGTGCAATCATAAAATTGTCTAATATCTTCATTTTTTCAACATACGTAGCTATTACCCTCGAAAACTAAAACTTTTGACATAGGAAAAGAGCCTTCAATCACATTCTTTACCATTTGCAATCATAAAATAGTCTAATATCTTCATTTTTTCAATATACGTAGCTATTACCCTCGAAAACTAAAACTTTTGACATAGGAAAAGAGCCTTTAATCACATTCTTTACCATGTGCAATCATAAAATAGTCTAATATCTTCATTTTCTACACAGACAAAGCTATTACCCTCGAAAACTAAAACTTTTGAAATAGGAAAAGAGCCTTTAATCACATTTTATGATTGCAAATGGTAAAGAATGTGATTGAAGGCTCTTTTCCTATGTCAAAAGTTTTAGTTTTCGAGGGTAATAGCTACGTATGTTGAAAAAATGAAGATATTAGACAATTTTATGATTGCACATGGTAAAGAATGTGATTAAAGGCTCTTTTCCTATTTCAAAAGTTCTAGTTTTCGAGGGTAATAGCTACATATGTTGAAAAAATGAAGATATTAGACAATTTTATGATTGCACATGGTAAAGAATGTGATTAAAGGCTCTTTTCCTATTTCAAAAGTTTTAGTTTTCGAGGGTAATAGCTACGTATGTTGAAAAAATGAAGATATTAGACAATTTTATGATTGCAAATGGTAAAGAATGTGATTAAAGGCTCTTTTCCTATGTCAAAAGTTTTAGTTTTCGAGGGTAATAGCTACGTATGTTGAAAAAATGAAGATATTAGACTATTTTATGATTGCAAATGGTAAAGAATGTGATTAAAGGCTCTTTTCCTACTTCAAAAGATTTAGTTTTCGACGGTAAGAGCTTTGTCTGTGGAAAAAATGAAGATATTAGACAATTTTATGATTGCACATGGTGAAGAATGTGATTAAAGGCTCTTTTCCTAT
>NW_027066475.1:0-18404 GCF_032884065.1 Artemia franciscana
AGCCGGGATCTATCTGATAATTCGTTTGTCTCCTTCATTTGAAGAGAGAGGGTGTTTTTTACTCGTTGTCATAGGGGCCTTAACTTCCTTTTTTTCAGGTCTGGCTGCGTTTGGAGAAAACGATCTAAAACGAGTAATTGCACTATCTACATTAAGCCAGCTAGGAGTAATAATATTCTCTCTAGGTTTAGGTCTCACTCTATTTTGTTATTTTCATCTTTTTGCCCATGCACTTTTTAAGGCTCTCCTTTTTATATGTTCGGGGGTCGTAATTCATTCACTAGGAATACAAGATATACGTCGGATAGGGGGGGTGTCCAGGATACTCCCTTACACTAGCTATATCATCTTAGTTTGTTCTCTTAGATTAATAGGGTTTCCATTTTTATCGGGTTTCTTTTCAAAAGATCTAATTATTGAATCTTCCGAGAGCCTGCACATATTAATTCCTAGTGCACTTATATTAGTTTCATGTCTTCTAACAAGAACTTATTCTTCACGAATTGCAATAATATGTTTGTGCTCCTACAATTATAATTTAAGTTGTCAATACAGGGACGAAGAAGGGGATTATCTGACTCCTCTTTTTGTTCTTTATTGAGGGGCTGTTATAGGGGGGTATATTTTTGATTGATGTTTTCTGGGGGATGTAAGAATCGTCTTAGGCTCATTTGAAAAGATTCTCCTTCTATCCCTTATTATAGTAGGGGCGATTTTACCTTACTTTGTCAAATCTATTAAAAGTTTTAATAGATTCTAAAATGACGTCTTGCATATGACTCATAGAAAACTTATTATCTCTATCTATTCTATTCTATCTATCTACTCTAAGTATTCTTAGAAACTTATCAAACTTTCACTGCTGAATCTATTAAAAGTTTTGAATCTTTAAGAATTAAAAGTTTTGAATCTATTAAAACTTTTAATAGATTCAGCAGTGAAAGTTTGATTCTAGCTAGTCTATCTACTATTTCTATGAGTCATATGCAAGACGTCATTTTAGAAAAGACGCGCAGTGGCCGATATTATTGTCTATTTCTACCGATATTATATTCTTGCATATGACTCATAGAAATAGTAGATAGGCTAGCTAGAATCAAACTTTCACTGTTTCTAGTGAAGGCTTGCGGCCTTGTGCAAAATATTTTCCTCTAGGCCTCTAGGTGGCCGATATTCAAATAGATTTAATAGATTCAGCAGTGAAAGTATTCTATGAGTCATATGCAAGACGTCATTTTAGAATCTATTAAAACTTTTAATAGATTCAGCAGTGAAAGTTTGATTCTAGCTAGTCTATCTACTATTTCTATGAGTCATATGCAAGACGTCATTTTTGAAATCTATTTGAATCTAGACTAGCTAGACTAGCTACGTTTAATAAGTAGCTTAATAAACTTAATAAACTAGTTTTATTAAGCGAGTCTAATTCTCCGTTTAATAAGTCTATCTACTATTTCTATGAGTTTTATAAAATTGATTCTAGCAAATCCACGAACACCGCCCCGTTTAATAAAACTATTTCAAGGGACGCGGGGGGGCTCAGGGGGATATATAAATGACGATGGCGACACAGGGAATCGTCGATTAGCAATCACCATCAACAAAGCTCAAGAGCAATCATTAGAATCATGAGGTATAGATCTGAATACGGATTGTTTTCCCATGGACCATTATATGTTGCATGTTCAAGAGTCGTTAAACCTGACATTCTATTTATGTGCACAGACAATGGGACAGCAAAGAATGTTGTATATTCGCAAGTTTTACGTAGTTAAATATATATATATATATATATATATATATATATATATATATATATATATATATATATATATATATATATATATGTATATATATATATATATATATATATATATATATATATATATATATATATATATATATATATATATATATATATATATATATATATATATATATATATATATATATATATTCACAGGTGGGACATAGGGACACAACTACAATGTCGCGTAACTAATATGGCGCGTAACGACTTACGCGCGCGGGGGGGCTTGGGGGGGGGCGCGAAGCGCCCCCACCAACTAGGTGCTGGGGTGGCGTGAAGCGCCACCCCAACAGCTACTATATATATATATATATATATATATATATATATATATATATATATATATATATATATATATATATATATATATATGTTTTTAACTACGTAAAACTTGCGAATATACAACATTCTTTGTTGTTTCATTGTCTGTCCATATAAATAGATTGTAAGGTTTGCCGACTCTTGAACATGCAACATATAATTGTCCATGGGAAAACAATCCGTATTCAGATCTATACCGCATTTTTCTAACGATTGCCCTTGAACTTTGTTGATGGTGATTGCTAATCGTACATTCCCTGTGTCCCCGTCGTCATTTATATATCCCCCTGCGCCCCTCCGGCGTCCCCGTAGTGTCCCGGTATCCCGGTTGTCATTTGTGTCCCGGTATCCCAGTCTGTAATTTCTCTTTGAGTGTCCCGGTCGTCATTTATATTCCCTCTGTCCCGGTTGTCATTTGTGTCCCAATGTCCCTGTCTGTAATTTCTCTTTGAGTGTCCCGATCGTCATTTATATTCCCTGTGTCCCGGTCGTCATTTGTGTCTTGGTTTGTAGTGTCATCTTATAATAACGTCATTTACAAAGCCTTATATACTTATAATGACGTCACATGCAAACCCACAAACAAACAAACATGCATATATACAACTTATTTAAATATATATATATATATATATATATATATATATATATATATATATATATATATATATATATATATATATATATATATAGGTATAGCTTCTTTTTTAGTTTTTAATTTCTTAGTTTTTTCCTTTTTTATTTGTTCTTTTATTAGTTTCTCCTTTTTATTAATTTGTTTTCTGTTTTTCTTTTCTTTATTTTTCAGATGTCATATGCAAACCCTCAAACATACAAAAGAACAAACGTGCTTTAATTTTTTTTTCTTTTTTAGTTTTTTCTATTTTTTAGTTTTGTAGCTTTTTTAGTTTTTTAGCTTTTTTTTGTTTTTAGTTTTTTCCTTTTTTCTTTTTTTTTCTTTTTTGGTTTTTCTTTTTTTTTAAGACGTCATATGCAAACCCTAAAAAATACAAAAAAACAAACATGCTTTAATTTTTTCTTTTTTAATCTTTTTCAAAATTTTTCAATTTGACGATGTTCATTCTAACATTGACACTTGGAAAAATCTTTACGTGCCAAGCATGCTAAAGCTCAACAATTTATAATTAACCTCAAATTTTGGGTATCTGTTTTAAGGTTTTTGAATTACATCAATCTATTGTCAAAATATATTGAAATATTTGTGCAATTCCCAGTTTTTATATATATAGATATGTTTTCTCTTCTTTCTTAATTTTTCTTCTTAGTTTTTTCTTTTTTTTTAGTTTTTTAGCTTTTTTTAGTTTTTTTTAGCTTTTTTAGTTTTTAACTTTTTTTCTTTTTAGTTTTTTACCTTTTTTTCTTTTTTAAATTTTTTTATTTTTTAGTTATTTTTTTTAGTTGTTTAGCTTTTTTCTGTTTTCTTTTTCTTCTTTATTTTTCAGACTTAGTTTTTTCTTAGTTTTTTTTTCTTTTTAGTTTTTTTTCTAGTTTTTTACTTTTTTTTCAGTTTTCTTTTTCTTCTTTATTTTTTGGACGTCATATGCACACCCTCAACACAAAAGTACATACAACTTATTTTTATATATATAGAAGATATAAGCTGGCGTAACAGACATAGTGTAACAGACATAACAGACATACAGCTTATTTTTATATATATATAGATTAGTCCTGTTTTTACTTATGCTACACTTAGAAATAATAAAGCAAGAATTACCTCAATTATTTGATCCAAGATCGTCAGGAAATGAATATGGCTCCATCTTTTTCTCTTTCTTTTCTTCTTCGTTTTGGTTCGTCTTTCTTTTATTCTTTGCATCTAATGCTTCTTTATCCTAAATATCCTTAAATTTCTTTCTCATTGGAGCTAATTTCAATTTTAGTTCATCAGCGTATAGATAAACACATCTAGTTGAATAAAATGTATTGATCTATGCGCCGATGAACTAAAATTGAGTATCCTTCAATATTTTGCATTTATATTATCCTTCTTTTTGTAGAAAAAACTCACCATTTAAATTGTCAAATATGCTGGTAGACGTTTAATTTGCGACATTTTTTCATAGACCGAATCACGGTCAAGAATATCTGATCGCTTTGTAATATGTTCTTTGAGTTTCAATCAGAGGCCATTTCAAGATACTTCACCTCTTGAGAAATGTAACAACTGAGCTGAAGGAAGTCTTCTTTAGCTCAGTTGTTACATGACTCAAGTGCCGAAACAAATTTTCGCTTAAGAAACCAGAAAGAATAGAAAAGAAAAGACTTGCGGCAATCTAACCCCTTCATAATGTATAATTTTTGTGAGCTGTTTGCAGGAAACTGACACGGCGATGGATGTTCTTGACAAGCCCCAGTGCTGGTTCAATTTGAACAAGACGTCTTCCTGCAGGAATCCTGACAATACAAAAGTTGCTGAAGCCAAAGGCTCAGACGCCACTTGTAAAACTGGTGGTAATGGACGTGAAAGTACAACTATCTTGGCTTGCATCAGTGCTAAACAGAAAAAAATTCCCACCTGTAAATTTTTCTGCAAAGAATACCTCGAACTCCTGGATACCCGTAGATGAAGCTTACCCTGGTGTATCTTAATCATCTACCAAGAAATGGTGGATTACGTTTGATCTCTTTATGAACTGGTTAAATTCCGATTTCTTCCTCATGTAAAGGAAAAGGCACTCCTCATCTTAGATGGACATGGCTCACATTTTTCTCTCACTCTTGTCAAACTTGCAGACGAAATAACGTGACAATTCTCAAGCTACCACCACATACATCCCACATGCTTCAACCTCTCGATAAAGCGGCTTTCAATTGAATGAAAGTGTCTCATGATCAGAATCTAGTGAAATGGCAGAGGGATCACCCTGGCGACATTCTGTTGAAGAAGGACTTTGTATGTCTTTTATCGAAGGTATCGGAAACCTATCTCACTCCTAGTCTGATGGAAAAGTCGTTCAAATCAACTGGAATCTTCGATTCGAGTGTTCCAATGAGAGTAAACCCATCTGTTACTCATTATAGCAAGTTTGAACCTGCCAAGTTGAGACCCTATGCAGAGAAGAAAAGAAACAAGCGGAAAAAAGCAACATCTAAAGACACAACCATCGTCAACACTTAACTAGGAAAAATTACCCTTTCTGTTACCGTTAGTCCAAGGAAGTTGTTGACTTAACATCAGTTTCAGGAAAAGAAAAACTGGAGAAAATTACAAGAGAGGTAAAAGTGATAACATAAAAAACAACAACTAGAGGTGCTTGAGAGGGAAGAAAATCTGAAAGTAAAAGGCAAAGGGAAGGACTGTGTCCCGTTGTCCCTGTCTGTAATTTCTCTTTGAATGTCCCGGTCGTCATTTATATTCCCTGTGTCCCGTCGTCATTTGTGTCCCAGTCTGTAGTGTCATCTTATAATAACGTCATTTACAAAGCCTTATATACTTATAATGACGTCACATGCAAACCCACAAACAAAAAAACATGTATAAATACAAATTATTTATATATATATAGATATAGTTTCTCTTTTAGTTTTTTCTTTTCTTAGTTTTTTCCTGTTTTAGTTTTTCTTTTTCCAAGTTTCTTCTTTTTATTGATTTGTTTTCTTTTTAGTTTTTTCTTTTTTTAGTTTTTTTCTTTTTTAGTTTTTTTTAGTTTTTTCTTTTTTTAGTTTTATAGCTTTTTTAGCTTTTTTCTTTTTAGTTTTTTATCTTTTTTATTTTATTTTTCTTTCTTTAGTTTTTTACCTTTTTTTTCTTTTTTAGTTTTCATTTTCTTCTTTATTTTTGAGATGTCATATGCAAAGCCTCAAACATACAAACATTTACAAAGCCTTATATACTTATAATGACGTCACATGCAAACCCACAAACAAAAAAACATGTATAAATACAAATTATTTATATATATATAGATGTAGTTTCTCTTTTAGTTTTTTCTTTTCTTAGTTTTTTCCTGTTTTAGTTTTTCATTTTCCAAGTTTCTTCTTTTTATTGATTTGTTTTCTTTTTAGTTTTTTCTTTTTTTAGTTTTTTTCTTTTTTAGTTTTTTTTAGTTTTTTCTTTTTTTTAGTTTTATAGCTTTTTTAGCTTTTTTCTTTTTAGTTTTTTATCTTTTTTATTTTATTTTTCTTTCTTTAGTTTTTTACCTTTTTTTTCTTTTTTAGTTTTAATTTTCTTCTTTATTTTTGAGATGTCATATGCAAAGCCTCAAACATACAAAAAACCAAACATACTTTAATTTTTTTCCTTTTTTAGTTTTTTCTATTTTTTAGTTTTGTAGCTTTTTTAGTTTTTCTAGCTTTTTTTTGTTTTTAGTTTTTTCCTTTTTTCTTTTTTTTTCTTTTTAGGTTTTTCTTTTTTTTAAGACGTCATATGCAAAACCCTAAAACATACAAAAAATGTTTTGTAATTACAAAACATTACCCCGAGCGCGTAAGTCGTTACGCGCCATATTAGTTACGCGCCATTGTAGTTGTGTCCCTGTGTCCCACCTGTGAATATAGATAGATATATATATATATATATATATATATATATATATATATATATATATATATATATATATATATATATATATATACTAGCTGTTGGGGTGGCGCTTCGCGCCACCCCAACACGTAGTTGGTGGGGGCGCTTCGCGCCCCCCCAAGCCCCCCCGCGCGCGTAAGTCGTTACGCGCCATATTAGTTACGCGCCATTGTAGTTGTGTCCCTGTGTCCCACCTGTGAATATAGATAGATTTATATATGTGTTTCAAACTACGTAAAAATTGCGAATATACAACATTCTTGGCTTTCCCATTGTCTGTCCATATACAAAGCCGTATGTACTAATAATGACGTCATATGCAAACGCTCTTTTTACAAACAAACAAACATGCATACACACAACTCGTTTTTATATAGATAGATAGATAGATAGATACAATACAAATTAACTACGTAAAACTTGTGAATATACAACAGTCTTCGCTGTCCCATTGTCTGTGCGTATAAATAGATTGTCAGGTTTACCGACCCTCAAAGATGCAACATACAATTGTACATTGGTAAAGCAATCTGTATTAAGATCTATACCGCATTTTTCTAGTGATTGCCCTTGAGCTTTGTTGATGGTGGTTGCAAATGCTAATCGAATTGGGAATTGCAATCTTTTAAATTGAAAAAGCAGATCCGTTGGAATCATGGGAATGCGAGGAATAAGAACAGCCTCACCCTCATAAGGCCCTGTCAAGATTGTGGCATCTATTAGGTTTTCCATTGTTGTTTTTTTACGGCAAGTCGCGTGCCATTGCAAAGCTTTGGTGGGTTGATATTTCTTAAAAGTATTATTGGTACGCCTATTTTTAGTTGTAGCAGGTGTGGTGGACACCCTGAAGGATCTATGGAATTTAAAAATTCAGATGGATAATTAACCGCTTCATTTGGTTCCGAAATACAAATTAACTGCGTAAAACTTGCGAATATACAACATTCTTCGCTGTCCAATTCTCGCTGCATATAAATAGATTGTCAGGTTTACCGACCCTCGAACATGCAACGTACAATTGTCCATGGGAAAAACAATCAGTATCAAGATCAATACCACATTTTTCTAATGATTGACCTTGAGCTTTGTTAATGGTGATTGCAAATGCTAATCGAATTGGGAATTGCAATCTTTTAAATTGAAAAGGCAGATCTGTTGGAATCATGGGAATGCGAGGAATAAGAACAGCCTCACCCTCAAAAGGCCCTGTCAGGATTGTGGCCTCTATTAGGTTTTCCATTGTTTTTTTTACGGCAAGTCGAGTGCCATTGCAAAGCTTTGGTGGGTTTATGTTACGTAACAATATTATTGGTACGCCTATTTTTAGTTGTAGCACGTGTGGTGGAAACCCTGAAAGATCTATGGAATTTAAAAATTCAGAAGGATAATTAACCGCTTCATTTGGTTCCAAAACTGTGTCGACTGACTTGTAAAGGACTGCCTGGTCTTGAATCTTGGTCAAAACAATATTGTTGATTTCGTGGACGTCTATATTTTTGGGTGCGAGAATCGCTCTTTCACTTAGCCATTTATTATTTTTATAATTTTTTAGAATATTCGGAAATACTTTTTCAATCAATTCATTTTTGGACGTCACTAAATTACAGAAATCAGCAGGTAGTTGTATACGTCCTGAAATTGAGTCTACTGGGAGCTTTCCGTTTCCCATTGCCAGCAATTGATCTGAAAATGTTTGACCAGAGTCATCGTTTTGCAATCGGACACGCATATTTGTAGTTAATTTTAATGTTTTTACGTGTGCCCATAAATTAGAATTTTTCAGGCAAGCATTCATTTCGTCTGCAGGAGTTGATCTAGGTATTATAGGTAATGTTTGCCTGAAATCTCCCGCAAGCAATATTAAGGTGCTGCCAAAGGGTTTCGACTTCCCTCGCAAATCTTTCAAGCATTGATCCAGAGCCTCGAGCGATTTTTTGTGCGCCATTGTGCACTCATCCCAAATAATAAGTTTGCATTGCTGCAATACTTTACCCATCCCAGATGATTTGGAAATATTGCACGTGGGAGTTTCTGTAGAATGCAAGTTCAGAGGCAATTTCAAAGCGGAATGAGCAGTTCTTCCACCAGGCAGCAATATTGCGGCTATTCCGGACGACGCAATTGCCAACGCTATATCATTTTTAGATCGAATTGATGCCAGAATCAGTTTTATCACAAACGTTTTACCAGTACCTCCTGGCGCATCCAAAAAGAAAATTTCTCCAACGTTGTTATCGACACAATGCATTATCGTATCATAAATGTCTTTTTGTTCCGACGTTAACTTGGAAATGTTATTTTGTACATACGACAATAGATCACTCGTACTGTAACTTTGTTCACGATCCAATTCTACACATGTCGAAACAGCAGCGATACGGTTAGGTGAAGGCATTCCCAAACCCTGAAGGGGTTTGTGGAAGTTTAACTTTTCCTGAGGCGCAACACATTCCCATTGTTTCACCATTGAATTTCAAGGCCTTGCAATAGGGACAAATTTTAGACATTGTCCCGATTTGAACACATCTACTCAAGCTATAATCATCGACTGGGTTGTACCTGAATGCCAGGCGATAACTTTCAGATTGCTCTGATTCCTCGGCACGCTTTCTTTTCTTACTTTCTCTATCAGCAGCAAGCCTGTTTCCCTGCTGGTCTTTTGATTCCTCGGCACGCCTTCTTTTTTCACTTTCTCTTTTAGCAGCAAGTCTGCTTCTGCGTTGCTCTAGTAGTTCCTCGGCACGCCTTCTTTTTTCACTTTCTCTTTTAGCAGCAAGTCTGCTTCTGCGTTGCTCTGGTAGTTCCTCGGCATGCTTTCTGTTCTTTCTTTCTCTATCAGCCTCAAGCCTGTTTCCCTGCTGGTCTTTTGATTCCTCGGCACGCCTTCTTTTTTCACTTTCTCTTTTAGCAGCAAGTCTGCTTCTGCGTTGCTCTAGTAGTTCCTCGGCACGCCTTCTTTTTTCACTTTCTCTTTTAGCAGCAAGTCTGCTTTCGCGTTGCTCTGGTAGTTCCTCGGCACGCTTTCTTTTCTGACTTTCTCTATCAGCAGCAAGTTTTTTGGCATAGACTCTTTGAGCATCTTCATCAGTCATTATAAACTTAAGCATTAATAGAATTCTACGCGAACATACGTCTTATATAACTTGAATGACGTCACGCCTTCAAAGCAAAAATGATGGCAACTAATTTCATGACGTCAGCCGAAACATGACGGCGAACATATGTCTTATATAACTTGAATGACGTCACCTTCAAAGCAAAAATGATGGCAACTAATTTCATAACGTCAGCCGAAACATGACGTCACCTGATCCATCCACAGATCCACACACAGACAACTTATTTTTATATATATAGATATATATAGATATATATCTATATATATAAAAATAAGTTGTCTGTCTGTCTGTGGATGTGTGGATGGATGTGTCAGGTGACGTCACCTGAAAAAACTGGATCAGGTGACGTCAAAACTGAAAAAACTAAAAAAGGCAAAAACTACAAAAAAAACTAAAAACTAATAAAAAAATTAAAAAAGCTAAAAAACTAAAAAAACTATAAAGGTAAAAACCAATAAAAAACTAAAAAGGCAAAAACTACAAAAAAAAACTAAAAACTAATAAAAAAAAGTAAAAAAGCTAAAAAACTAAAAAAACTAAAAAAACTAAAAAAAGGTAAAAAACTAAAAAAAATAAAAAATAAAAAAAAACTAAAAAAAAGGAAAAAAACTGAAAAATAAGCTAAAATAAAGGTAAAAACCAATAAAAAACTAAAAAAAAAAGGAAAAAAACTAATAAATGACGACACTCAAAGAGAAAAAAAGGCAAAAACTACAAAAAAAACTAAAAACTAATAAAAAAAATAAAAAAGCTAAAAAACTAAAAAAACTAAAAAAAGGCAAAAACTACAAAAAAAACTAAAAACTAATAAAAAAGCTAAAAAACTAAAAAAAATAAAAAAAGGCAAAAACTACAAAAAAACTAAAAACTAATAAAAAAAATAAAAAAGCTAAAAAACTAAAAAAACTAAAAAAACTAAAAAAAGGTAAAAAACTAAAAAAACTAAAAACTAAAAAAAAACTAAAAAAGGTAAAAACTAAAAGAACTAAAAAAGAAAAAAATAAATGACGACACTCAAAGAGAAAGCGACCAGGACAAAAGGAATGTTCGATTAGCAATCAACAAAGCACCGGGACACAGGGAGTATAAATGACGACCAGGACAAAACTAAAAAATCTAAAATCTAAATAAACTAAAAAAGAAAAAAAAAGGAAAAAAATAAAGGAGAAAAACAAAACTAAAAAACGAATGTATATACAGACCGGTACACCGGGATACAAATGACGACCGGGACACAGGGAATATAAATGACGACCGGGACACAGGGACACAACTACAACGGGGACACCGGGGGAAACAGGGGGATATAAATGACGACCGGGACAAAAAAACTAAAAAGAAAAAAAACTAAAAACTAATAAAAAAACTAAAAAATCTAAAAATCTAAATAAGCTAAAAAAGAAAAAAAAAGGAAAAAAATAAAGGAGAAAAACAAAACTAAAAAACGAATGTATATACAGACCGGGACACCGGGATACAAATGACGACCGGGACCCGGGACACAGGGAATATAAATGACGACCGGGACACAGGGACACAACTACAACGGGGACACCGGGGGAAACAGGGGGATGTAAATGACGACCGGGACACCGGGACAGGGAATGGTCGATTAGCAATCACCATCAACAAAGCTCAAGGGCAATCATTAGAATCATGAGGTATAGATCTGAATACAGATTGTTTTCCCATGGACCATTATATGTTGCATGTTCAAGAGTCGGTAAACCTGACAATCTATTTATATACAAAGACAATGGGACAGCAAAGAATGTTGTATATTCGCAAGTTTTACGTAGTTAAAACCATATATATATATATATATCTATATTCACAGGTGGGACATAGGGACACAACTACAATGGCGCGTAACTATTATGGCGCGTAACGACTTACGCGCGCGGGGGGGCTTGGGGGGGGGCGCGAAGCGCCCCCACCAACTAGGTGTTGGGGTGGCGCGAAGCGCCACCCCAACAGCTAGTATCTATATATATAAAAATAAGTTGTCTGTGGATCTGTGGATCGTGGATCAGGTGACGTCATGTTTCGGCTGACGTCATGAAATTAGTTGCCATCATTTTTGCTTTGAAGGTGACGTCATTCAAGTTATATAAGACATATGTTCGCGTAGAATTCTATTAAGGTTTAAGTTTACAATGACTGATGAAGATGCTCAAAGAGTCTATGCCAAAAAACTTGCTGATGATAGAGAAAGTCAGAAAAGAAAGCGTGCCGATGAATCAAAAGAACAGCAAGGAAACAGGCTTGAGGCTAAAGAACGCAAAACCGCGCAGTTAGATGAAGATCCACCTGGACAGCGAGAGTCAAAACATATTAAAACTGAAATGATAGCGATGATGATTGGGTTTAGGATTTTGACTTGGATAAGGTCATCAATGACTACCAGATTTTAGTTAAAAAAACAAAGGTTCGGCGATATGTATTTCATAGTGAAGCTGAAAAATAAAGAAGAAAAAGAAAACTGAAAAAAGAAAAAAGAGAAATTACAGACTGGGATGCCGGGACACAAATGACGACCGGGACACAGGGAATATAAATGACGACCAGGACTGATGACTGATGAAGATGCTCAAAGAGTCTATGCCAAAAAACTTGCTGCTGATAGAGAAAGTCAGAAAAGAAAGCGTGCCGAGGAATCAAAAGAACAGCAAGGAAACAGGCTTGAGGCTAAAGAACGCAAAACCGCGCAGTTAGATGAAGATCCACCTGGACAGCGAGAGTCAAAACATATTAAAACTGAAAATGATAGCGATGATGATTGGGTTTGGGATTTTGACTTGGATAAGGTCATCAATGACTACCAGATTTTAGTTAAAAAAACAAAGGTTCGGCGATATGTATTTCATAGTGAAGCTGAAAAATAAAGAAGAAAAAGAAAACTGAAAAAAGAAAAAAGAGAAATTACAGACTGGGATACCGGGACACAAATGACGACCGGGACACAGGGAATATAAATGACGACCAGGACACAGGTATTTAAGAAAAGACAAATTTTTAATTGTAAGAAGACCGTTGAAAGAGAAATTTCTAATTGTAAAATGACTGAAAAACCTACAATGGCAACGGTACCACCATCGAAGTAGATAACCAGTGGGTTTACGGCCAACCTACCATCTTCAAAGATACCACGATAGGAAGACTCTACACCGTTCACCCCAATCAACATGAATGCTTCTTTCTACGCCTGCTTTTGGTGAATGTATCCGGTCCGACATCCTTTGAGTATTTGAGAACTGTAAACGGTACTATACATGACACTTACAGTAGTGCATGCCAAGCTCTGAATTTATTGGAGAATAACCAACACTGGGATAACTGCATCAATGACGCGTGCGAAACGTCAACCCCAAGTCAAATTCGTACACTTGCTCTCCATCAGCTCCTACAGAGTTATGGGAAAAATATAAGTAAAAAATGTTCGAAGAAATACTCCATCGAAAACAGTTAGAGACGTCAGAAATGACTTTTGATTTTACATCAGAAATTTATAACGACACTTTAGTTATTATAGAAGATTTGTGCGTACGTATGGCAAACAAACCTCTTCAGGATTTGGGAATGCCTTCACCTAACCGTATCGCTGCTGTTTCGACATGTGTAGAATTGGATCGTGAACAAAGTTACAGTACGAGTGATCTATTGTCGTATGTACAAAATAACATTTACAAGTTAACGTCGGAACAAAAAGACATTTATGATACGATAGACTCAGTTTCAGGACGTATACAACTACCTGCTGATTTCTGTAGTTTAGTGACGTCCAAAAATGAATTGATTGAAAAAGTATTTCCGAATATTCTAAAAAATTATAAAAATAATAAATGGCTTTTAGTTATTATAGAAGATTTGTGCGTACGTATGGCAAACAAACCTCTTCAGGATTTGGGAATGCCTTCACCTAACCGTATCGCTGCTGTTTCGACATGTGTAGAATTGGATCGTGAACAAAGTTACAGTACGAGTGATCTATTGTCGTATGTACAAAATAACATTTACAAGTTAACGTCGGAACAAAAAGACATTTATGATACGATAGACTCAATTTCAGGACGTATACAACTACCTGCTGATTTCTGTAGTTTAGTGACGTCCAAAAATGAATTGATTGAAAAAGTATTTCCGAATATTCTAAAAAATTATAAAAATAATAAATGGCTAAGTGAAAGAGCGATTCTCGCACCCAAAAATATAGACGTCCACGAAATCAACAATATTGTTTTGACCAAGATTCGAGACCAGGCAGTCCTTTGCAAGACAGTCGAGACAGTTTTGGAACCAAATGAAGCGGTTAATTATCCATCTGAATTTTTAAATTCCATATATCTTTCAGGGTTTCCACCACACGTGCTACAACTAAAAATAGGCGTACCAATAATACTTTTAAGAAATATCAACCCACCAAAGCTTTGCAATGGCACGCGACTTGCCGTAAAAAAAACAATGGAAAGCCTAATAGAGGCGACAATCTTGACAGGGCCTTTTGAGGGTAAGGCTGTTCTTATTCCTCGCATTCCCATGATTCCAACGGATCTGCCTTTTCAATTTAAAAGATTGCAATTCCCAATTCGATTAGCATTTGCAATCACCATTAACAAAGCTCAAGGTCAATCATTAGAAAAATGTGGTATAGATCTTAATACTGATTGTTTTTCCCATGGACAATTGTACGTTGCATGTTCGAGGGTCGGTAAACCTGACAATCTATTTATATGCAGCGACAATTGGACAGCGAAGAATGTTGTATATTCGCAAGTTTTACGCAGTTAATTTGTATTGTATCGATCTATCTATCTATCTATATAAAAACGAGTTGTGTGTATGCATGTTTGTTTGTTTGTAAAAAGAGCGTTTGCATATGACGTCATTATTAGTACATACGGCTTTGTATATGCACAGACAATGGGAAAGCCAAGAATGTTGTATATTCGCAATTTTTACGTAGTTTAACTCCTGCAGACGAAATGAATGCTTGCCTGAAAAATTCTAATTTATGGGCACACGTAAAAATATTAAAATTAACTACAAATATGCGTGTCCGATTGCAAAACGATGATTCTGGTCAAACATTTTCAGATCAATTGCTGGCAATTGGAAACGGAAAGCTTCCAGTAGTGGGAAAGCCAAAAATGTTGTATATTCGCAATTTTTACGTAGTTTGAAACACATATATAAATCTATCTATATTCACAGGTGGGACACAGGGACACAACTACAATGGCGCGTAACTAATGTGGCGCGTAACGACTTACGCGCGCGGGGGGGCTTGGGGGGGCGCGAAGCGCCCCACCAACTAGGTGTTGGGGTGGCGCGAAGCGCCACCCCAACAGCTAGTATATATATATATATATATATATATATATATATATATATATATATGTTTATAATTACGTAAAACTTGCGAATATACAACATTCTTCGCTGTCCCTTTGTCTGTACATATAAATAGGCTGTCAGGTTTACCGACTATTGAACATGCAACATATAATTGTCCACGGGAAAAACAATCCGTATTCGGATCTATACCTCGTTATTCTAATGATTACCCTTGAGCTTTGTTGATGGTGATTGCTAATCAAACATTCCCTGTGTCCCCATCGTCATTTATATATCCCCCTGTGCCCCCCAGTGTCCCCGTTGTAATTGTGTCCCTGTGTCCCAGTCGTCATTTATAGTCGAATAACATGACGTCAGTCGACACACAAACATGACGTTAGTCGACACACACGTCCCAGTCGAAATTTGTGTCTCGGTTTCCCAGTCTGTAATTTCTCTTTGAGTTTCCTGGTCGTCATTTATATTCCCTGTGTCCCGGTCTGTATATACATTCGTTTTTGAATTGGTATATGATGAAATAAATTTTTAGTTTTTTTTCCTTTTTTTCTTTTTAGTTTTTCTTTGTTTTTACCTTTTTTTTAGATTTTTTTCTTTTTCTTTTTAGTTTTTTTTTTAGTTTTTACCTTTTTTAGTTTGTTTAGTTTTTACCTTTTTTAGTTTGTTTAGTTTTTACCTGTTTTTAGTTTTTTTTTTTTTTTTAGTTTTTTTTTTCTTTTGTATTAATGCTAAAGTCAAGGTTCGAACCTGGATCCTCTCGGACCTAGAACCTGGATCATAACGTTTTACCAACTCAGCTACTTCGGCTTGAATACATTTACCTTTTTTAGTTTTATTTTTATTTATTTTTTTTTTCCTTTTTCTCCCTTATTTGTCATTTTTTTTCTTTTTTTTTCTTTTTCAGTTTTTAGTGTTTTTAGTTTTTTATTAGTTTTTAGTTTTTCTTCTTTTTAGTTTTTTTGTAGTTTTTACCTTTTTTTAAGTTTTTTTAAGTTTTTTTTAAGTTTTTTTTTCTTTTTTAGCTTTTAGTTTCTTACCCTGTTTTTTTTATTTTTTTTTTAGCTTTTTTAGTTTTTTTAGTATTTTCTTTTTAGTTTTTTTAAGTTTTTATCTTTTTTAGTTTTTTTTTCTTCTTTTGTATTAATGCTAAAGCCAAGGTTCGAACCTGGAACCTCTCGGACCTAGAACCTGGAACATAACGCTTTACCAACTGAGCTACTGTATTTGTATTGGATTAACGACGCTTCTTGACTACTAAGGTCCCTGCGTCGGCCCTGTAGTGCATTCCTGCAGCATGGTTCGATCTCTGGGTCTCGTATTACCACGCTAAGGTCAAACTCACTGCGCCAACACAGGTAGTTATATAACTGAGCTACTTCGGCTTGAATACATTCGTTTTTGTATTGGTATGTGATGAAATAATTCAGATGTCTAATGCGGACAGTGACGTCACTCGACAGACACACAGACAACTTATTTTTATATATAGATTTGGACTGCAACGTCATGAAAAAACCGGTATTATGCCTGCGAAATGGAATTGCGTAAAAAATCTATGTATTTAGAATATTTTTGAAGAAAAGCTAATTGCATAAATATTTCCTTGTGGTTTATTTTGAAAATATTATGTTTTTATAAGTAAATACTATTGTACAATAAAGTTTTCTTTGTCGAAATAGAGGTATATATATTTTTCAATTCGGCTTTATATGTTCTTCTGTTCACTTAGAATTATACAATGATGATTTTTGTCAAAACCCTAACTGGAAAGACCATAACTCTCGAAGTTGAGTCTTCAGATACTATTGAAAACATCAAAGCAAAGATTCAAGATAAAGAAAGCATTCCTCCTGATCAGCAGCGTCTGATTTTCGCTGGCAAGCAGCTTGAAGATGGCCGTACTCTGTCCGACTATAATATCCAAAAGGACTCGACACTCCACCTTGTCCTTCGATTGAGTGGCGGGATGCAAATTTTTGTCAAAACCCTAACTGGAAAGACCATAACTCTCGAAGTTGAGTCTTCAGATACTATTGAAAACGTCAAAGCAAAGATTCAAGATAAAGAAGGCATTCCTCCTGATCAGCAGCGTCTGATTTTCGCTGGCAAGCAGCTTGAAGATGGCCGTACTCTGTCCGACTATAATATCCAAAAGGAGTCGACACTCCACCTTGTCCTTCGATTGAGAGGCGGGATGCAAATTTTTGTCAAAACCCTAACTGGAAAGACCATAACTCTCGAAGTTGAGCCTTCAGATACTATTGAAAACGTCAAAGCAAAGATTCAAGATAAAGAAGGCATTCCTCCTGATCAGCAGCGTCTGATTTTTACTGGCAAGCAGCTTGAAGATGGCCGTACCCTGTCCGATTATAATATTCAAAAAGAGTCGACACTCCACCTCGTCCTTCGATTGAGAGGCGGGATGCAAATTTTTGTCAAAACCCTAACTGGAAAGACCATAACTCTCGAAGTTGAGTCTTCAGATACTATTGAAAACGTCAAAGCAAAGATTCAAGATAAAGAAGGCATCCCTCCTGATCAGCAGCGTCTGATCTTCGCGGGCAAGCAGCTTGAAGATGGCCGTACTCTGTCCGATTATAATATCCAAAAGGAGTCGACACTCCACCTTGTCCTTCGATTGAGAGGCGGGATGCAAATTTTTGTCAAAACCCTAACTGGAAAGACCATAACTCTCGAAGTTGAGCCTTCAGATACTATTGAAAACGTCAAAGCAAAGATTCAAGATAAAGAAGGCATTCCTCCTGATCAGCAGCGTCTGATTTTTACTGGCAAGCAGCTTGAAGAAGGCCGTACCCTGTCCGATTATAATATTCAAAAAGAGTCGACACTCCACCTCGTCCTTCGATTGAGAGGCGGGATGCAAATTTTTGTCAAAACCCTAACTGGAAAGACCATAACTCTCGAAGTTGAGTCTTCAGATACTATTGAAAACGTCAAAGCAAAGATTCAAGATAAAGAAGGCATTCCCCCTGATCAGCAGCGTCTGATTTTCGCTGGCAAGCAGCTTGAAGATGGCCGTACCCTGTCCGATTATAATATTCAAAAAAAGTCGACACTCCACCTCGTCCTTCGATTGAGAGGCGGGATGCAAATTTTTGTCAAAACCCTAACTGGAAAGACCATAACTCTCGAAGTTGAGTCTTCAGATACTATTGAAAACGTCAAAGCAAAGATTCAAGATAAAGAAGGCATTCCCCCTGATCAGCAGCGTCTGATTTTCGCTGGCAAGCAGCTT